>NC_091128.1:123359321-123474321 GCF_040183065.1 Periplaneta americana
TCAAAATAGTTAATAGGAATATAATAATAATAATAATAATAATAATAATAATAATAATTATTATTATTATTATTATTATTAATATTATTATTAATGTTGTGTTAAGGAATAGTAAATTGCCAATACTAATATCTTACCATAATATTAAGAAAAATAATCTAAATATTAATTAATAGTAACTAGACTTGAATACAAATTAATAAATGATGGACTAATGTGGCCGGGAGGAAAAAGGTCTTAAGTGAATTTTTTGTGAAAATGAGATTTTTATATATTCTGAAAGCGGAGACAATTCTCTACAATCTGGTAAAACGACTAAAGTCAAATAAGACTCCTGACTGGTTTTATAGACCGTTACCAAATGTCATAAGTACTTTTTGAATCGAGCACACACAGAATAAAGGACTTAAGAATGTATAATACTTTATTCCTTACAAAACCTCACATGTTTACTTTCCATGCTTTCCTATTAAAAAGGTCTAACTTCTATTTTAGTCATTTTATCACATACTGATGCACTTTCCTTTTAAAACTTTAAGCACCAAGGTAAACAGTCCTGTAATTGTTTAAGACCTATTTTGCATTCCTAATAATAATTTACATTTCTCATTTATTTTGACATGAAAAAGGTCTTATGTTTAAATAATTCCTTCTACTCAGCTTGGGTTCTAGTCTTAAAAGGGCTTAAGTGCGGCTATTTTTGGAAGTAATCAAGAAAGTTGTTAAATGAGTAACGTTACCTATTTTAGAAGAAATATAAAGAAATAATATCCAGGAAAAGCCTCTTAATTAAAAAAACTCTATAAGTGACACCAATTTCAGTCTTTTTACTGCTCTTCTGAAAAGTATAAAATTTTAAATTAAGATCTTTTTCTTCCCGGCCACAGCACTTGTTTGAATATTTATGAAAAATTGGATGATAATATCTTCCATAAAAGTTACGCGTTACGTCCATATTGGTTCGGGGATCGTTTACCTGTACCGAGGTAGGTAGACGTAAGACCAGCAGTCAGTTGCTAGGATTTGGCTCTCCTTTGGCTATTATGACGTGAATTTTAAGTCGCTTGCTGACACTATTAAAAGTTGATAATATGACGATATAACTATTATAAACCAATAGTGGAATGAAAATAGTTGGGAAAATAGATATCGAAGAACCGTTTTTTCCCATAGAAATATTATAGAATATCCAGAAGGTCGAAAACAGAATTCTTTGATAGAAAGCTGTCAACTAAATGATCTATGGCTGTATCACATAAATTTTATTGAACCAGGCCATCTTAGTGTACTCCCGTTCTTCCTTATCGTTGATCCATTTCCTTATAATTTATGATCATACTTACCTTTTGCAACAATAGAAAAACAAAGCTGGTATATCCTATCTTATCCCTAGCACCACGTACAACTGGGATCCTCAGTTAAAATGCTTTTTATACAGGATATGTGATCATCAGAAGTCGTTGAAAAATCCCCTAACTCCTAGAATAACAGGTAAGGCAATTGTAGAAGGAGAGGAAGAAGAAGAAAATAAGAGGAAGGACAGGAAGACGAAGAGGAAGAGACAAAAAAGTTAAGAAACTACTCTATAATATTTTTTCATCATTACGATTAAGTATTAAAGTTTCATATTGTTTATTCGTGACACGACAATTACTGTCTGAGCGCCAGCTCTAAAACCGCGCCTAATGAGGAAGTGGGGTGCGGGGAGACGTGTTTCAGCAAGTACAGGACAGTCTACCGGGCTCCATGGTGCATTCCAGCCGCGGTTTAAGATCTGTCTGTGCCTATGCCGACCATTATTTCCCCATGCGTTTGTAGGGAGGAAGTATTGCTTTCACATCTACTATAAGGGACAAAAATATTTGGTTTACTTTCTTCTAGAAGTATGTGTTAATATTTGACTTGGTATTTACAATGAAGTTCTCTAATTATTTAGTGACCTTAAATATTATAGTAGGATTTTGTGAATGTATGAAGTTAGTTTGTGGAAGTTTTAAATTTGAGTCCTTTAAAATCAAATTTTGCAGACGGGGGAAAATGTTTTTGCGTAGGCTACTACAAGTATTCTTCCCTCTTTCTTCCAAAGGTAAGTATTGATACAGTCCGGCGGCACAGACAAAATGAACTTACAATTTACAATATATTGGTTTGTTTCATGATCACATTACGATCTTATTTCAGTAGTTAAATATCAATTGCTTTTTAATTCCATGTACAATAAATATGTAGCATACAGTTTGAACATATTTACTACAACTACCTGCACAAAGATAGTGTTTTCAGAAATTGAAGACGTAACATTCTAAATGTGCTAAGTGCCAATTTTTCAAATATAATTTTATTCAATTTAAGGTAGAAACATACATATATGAGAATATCGTACTAAATTTACTTTGTCGTAGCTCAGCTGTAAGTGACTCATTCGTGCGCCAAAAGACGGTGTTGTAGGTATCTCAACATGCATTTCGCAGTGTGTTTTTTTTTATCAATATCTCAGAAAGTTTATTTATGGCACTTAACACTTTAGAATTTTAGGCCCTCAATTATATTGCATCATACCCATATGCAAAGTAAGTTAAAAATTTTACTGATTACCAATAACTTCTTTGCTGTGTTAATATTATAAAAATACCTGGCTGACTAGTTTCGAGAGATCATCCACACGTTACTATTATTATTATTATTATTATTATTATTATTATTATTATTATTATTATTATTATTATTATTATTACAAGATAGCACGCCATAGCTCAGTGGCTAAGGCAGAGGTCTCCATAAAGCGCATTGTCATTTGTGCTCTCGATGCTGCCCGCCGAACACAGTGTGTTATAAGGCTAGAAAAGGGGAAGAGACTCGTACTTCAACAGATGGAAGCGATCAGTGAAGGATCGCAGCAACGGTCGGCTTAAGTTTACAAATGATAACATCAAAAGAATAAGAAATAGCATACGTTTGTATATTATTTTGGCATATGAAGCTGGCGCTCCGTTTGTTGCTATTGACACAAGCCATTGCAAATTCAACCTCTTCTGTTCTAAAGTGCCTTTCAGTGCCTGGAAAAGATCTTCTCCAGTTGTATTTTATAATTACATCTAGAAGACATTCAGACACAGTAAAATGTTCATTAACTCCTCGGATGAAAATGGCTAGGTGAGCTTTGTCATTTCTATCTGTGCTTTCGTCCAATGCAAGTGAGTAAGCTACAAACTGGTTAATTGTGGTTTCGACTTCAGATTCAATTACATTTGCAATCTTGAAATTCCTTCTCTGAACTGTAATTGGAAACATTTTAATTTTCTTAAACTTTGACTTTGTACTGGACACAGTATTTTAGTAACGTCCTGTATGCACGATTTTACAAATGATTCTTCTGTAAAGGGCTTCATTGATTTTCCAGTATTCCAAGCTAAAACATAGCTAGCAAAAAGTTTTTTTTGTTTAAGACTGAGGACACGTGTGTGATTTGTGTTTGTATTTTCTTGTTTTATATTTATCAAAATATTTGTAGGCCTTCGCATTTCACCTAAAATTAAACGAAAAACTATATGTTTGTCATTCGGAACTGAGTGTAAACGTTTTGTAATATACTGATTATTGTGTATAACCAACAGTTATACAGACGCCCCAAAATAAATTATTTTCACATGTCTAGCATACCTGTAATTGTATGATATTCTTTGTGAAGAGTCGAGTAGTGTCTTCCTATGTTGAATTTTAACACACCCTTTAGAATTTTCGAACAAATTAAACATTTCACATTCTCCCCACTAACACAAAAAAGTCTCTTCCTATTCATCCTTGAATGTACTACGTCCATGATTAGAAGACATTGTGAAAAGATGGAACACGCCGACCAACACAATGATAATGGCAGTCCACCACTGCTCTTCGTTTACGCATAAACATTTAGTACAGTACAGGCGGAGATGGGTGAGGCGGAGCGCACTCATACGTAGCCTACTGGCTTCGGTTCCGTTCAGGGGCTTACTCGCGAGTACGGTTTTGGAGACGTCTGGGCTAAGGCATTATACCATAAAGTCAAAAGTCGCGGGTTCGGTTCCCGGTGAAATCATGGATTTTTTCAATTTGTCTAACTAATCCTTTCGCTGGAACTATGACCTATATTTGACTCATCCTGTAACAAAAATGAATATCATGAAGTTTTCCTCTGAAGGTAAAAGCGGCATTCACATAGACTAACGTCCCTACTATTACTAATAGCGTCGTGCATTACAGGCGCTATGTTCGGTTCAAGTTGTCGAGTATGGTGAAGTTTGATATTCGCCGATGTTCCTCTGCAGAAGGAGGCCTCATGTGTTTGTTCGGCCTTGTTATGAAAATATTCGCCGTCCTCTACTCCCACCCCTTTATGTTTTAAGGATTTTAGCGCAGATCTTGCGATTAGTTTTTCATATGAAATAAGACAAATTTTATAAGATCTCTGTTGCCTCTCTCATGTTCGAACATTGCAGAGTAATTAATTGTCTGCAAATGTAGGAGACTTAATCTTCCGCTGCTCTGAGGACGTTCATGGTCTATAATATGGGCTAAGAGGCATAATGTAACTTATTATTTTAAGTTGTTAAAATCTGTTTTCATAATATGTCTGTAAACATCCATGTGTTGCCACTTATGGTGCAATTGTACGGATTTGATACAATTTTAAATGGTTAAATTAAGTTAAATTATGGTTTATTTAACGATGCTCGCAACTGCCGAGGTTATGTCAGCGTCGCCGGTGTGCGGGAATTTTGTCCCGCAGGAGTTCTTTTACGTGCCAGTAAATCTACTGACATGAGCCTGAAGCATTTAAGCACACTCAAATGCCATCGACCTAAGCCGGGTTTAAGCCAATGCAGCGGTGAAAATCCTAAAATTTGTATTTATTATTATGTATTTATTTGTATTTATTATTATTTTAAGTTGTTAAAATCTGTTTTTCTAATATGTCTGTAAACATCCATGTGTTGCCACTTATGGTGCAATTGTACGGATTTGGTACAATTTTAAATGGTTAAATTAAGTTAAATTATGGTTTATTTAACGATGCTCGCAACTGCCGAGGTTATGTCAGCGTCGCCGGTGTGCGGGAATTTTGTCCCGCAGGAGTTCTTTTACGTGCCAGTAAATCTACTGACATGAGCCTGAAGCATTTAAGCACACTCAAATGCCATCGACCTAAGCCGGGTTTAAGGCAATGCAGCGGTGAAAATCCTAAAATTTGTATTTATTAACCTACGTATTCCAAATGTTTACCAGATCACGAAAATACAATGTTAATACAACACACCAAATTGCATTATTCCTGAGATATTCATTTTTTAATTAAATTCCTAATCGCAAAATTTATATTTCATGAATATGCACCATGCGATGAACGGTTTCAAATGTCTATCTATAAATTTAATATTTGCCTCACAAGACCAATATAAACAAACTGGCGTTTAAGAAACTGTTGATACATTTCTATTAATTTTTTTTTTAAATATAAGTACGATTTTATATTATCTGCCAACAAATTTTAAAATTATATGATCGTTATTAATACAATGAAAAAAAAAAAGCCCAAATCAGATTTTTAGATCAGTATTTATACACAAGTCCTGAAAATTTAAAGACAATTGCATGAAAATTGTGTGGCGTAGTGGATTTTGAATGCAAGAAAATGCTGAAAAAAATATGATAGAAAAACGAATTTCGAAATTCAAATGTGAAAAACTCTACATTACCACCATCCTCTTGCCCTAGAACTTTCCAGAGGAGAGCGCCATATTAATATAGAAAGTTTATCCATAATGAAATACTGAAAAAAGTAAAAAACGTATTTTCCCATTTTTGACCAAAATTTCACCGATGCATTGCCTTAAATGGTCTGACGCTGGTACGTTCAGTTGATTTTTAGTACAATTTGACATAACTTGTTACAATCTGTTCATTTTTATTTTATAATATAAAAACTGAGAATTTGACAAACATTCTATGGCCTGCCAATTTCAAAATACTGATAGAAACAGCACGATTATTTTCAGCGATGAACAATGATATTTAGTCAGCTTGAAATTAAATCTAATAATTTGGGTATAAATTAATTTGTTTTTAAAAATAAAATTTCTCTCTTCTTCAATGCTCTCATTTACTGTTATCAAGAAAATAGTTTCTATTGTTGACGTGATGACATAATTAATCGAAGTCCCTTTGGGACAATAGTGGCTACAGTAAAATCTCGTTAATCCGAACCCGTTAATTTGGACTTCGCTTAATTCGGACAGCCAACAAAGTTGCTCGATTAAAAATGGGGAATGCTATGTTTTAAAAGTGACTGGAATTGGCCACCAATTTTTTCAGCAAGCGTTTCGAGTGATGCACAGTGAGGTTTTTCGGGCACATCATAATAGTTATCATGTATGTAATGTATTGTATTGCTTTAAATTTTATGTATATTATTTTATAACTTTGAACGGTCTTACTAATAATCACTACATACGTCGTGTATAACAGTATAACTGTTACACAGCTACGTCATAGTTTCGTCATTACTTCGTTACGAAAGGTAATAGAATATCTGAGGTTCTCTACTGGATCGGTAGAGCGCTCTAGTGTGGCGTGTTAAATATCGATAGTACAACTGGCTCTAATCAATTACCACACTACATTTTGGTCAAAGAGTACAAGCTACAGCAATATTATTCTAGTAATTCTATGATCTTTGGTTTGTTCTTCTGTGGTTACAAGGTAAACATCATCATAAAATGACCGTCGATACGAACAGCTGTTAAAGGGGCGGCCAGGGGGTTTCGTGTATATAACTACTGCAAAGCAATTCCCATTGTATAGTTACAGCCTGTTTATACGTCCATAGCTTATTCACGGTTTATTATAAACGTTTTCTGTCTCAACTCTGCATAAGTCTCTTATAAAAACTATACACGATTTATTAGTAAGACTGTAAATGTATAATAAACGTGTTTTGTTTCTGTAAACGGAGTTTTAATTTACGTTCTACTGTTCTCTTAGGACATTTAAGTTAATCCATGCTTCCGGATTAACGAGGCTATACTAAAACTCGTATTGCTGTAGATATAGTGAAGGGACAATAACACATTTAATGTTAGTTTTCTGTTATATATTAATGGCTTTTCCCAGAGTTTGTATTTTATTGTGCGGGTACAAGAGATTAGAGATTAGGTAACGGTGGCTAGGGGAGAGTTATGGACGACTCTTTGCACGTCGGCCATATTGAGGCCTATTATGCACCCCGAATTTATGGAATAAATGAGGATGAGGTGTACCAGCCCACCGGCCGCATGTGACCCCTCACCCACTGGGAGCTTCCATACCCTTCCCGCCCCAAGTTCATACCGCCAAGGTGACCAAGCAGCACAGGATCCATTTCAATTGCCCTTCCAAGGTGTCGAAGCGCCCTTGGAAGTGCTTATTAAGGAATTAATCCTGGCCGAGATATTGCGGAAGGCTGGGAACCCAGGGACGGTTGCGGAGAGGACTCCCCCCCACCCCGTAAGCAGACGGAGAGATGCGTCTTGACCTGAATATGTATATGGAATGAGATTTGTTATTTTACTTGGTTATTTAACGACGCTGTATCAACTACGAGGTTATTTAGCGTCGAAGGGATTGGTGATAGCGAGATGATATTTGGAGAGATGAGGCCGAGGATTCGCCATAGATTACCTGACATTTGCCTTATGGTTGGGGAAAACCTCGGAAAAACCCAACCAGGTAATCACTCAAAGCAGGAATCAAACCCGCTCCCGAACGCAACTCCGGATCGGCAGGCAAGTGCCTTAGCCGACTGAGCTACGCTGGTGGCTGGAATGAGATGAGGAAGATGAAGTATATGACATCGGAATTATTTTTCTATACGAGAGGGAAAGGGAAATGAACCGTGACAATGAAAATCCCAACCCAACATTTGCCTAAGTAACTGTGGAAAAACACCGAAAAAACAGTCAGGTCGGTCGGTCCGGGAATCGAATCACGGACTTCCCGAATGCGAGTCCCATGCTCGCTCGGTAAGAGATTAGAAGATTTTGGTACACTGGCGTTCAAAGATATTATCTGACTTACGATTATATGATTGTGTAAGCGAAGTTTTTAACCACGGGATAAGTCGGACCAAATATCAACACTTTGACGCTAGTTCTCAATAGGTGACACTTTTATTGGGACGGGTGAAAAAATGTTTGAGAAATTGTTGACGTAGATTAAGTACAAATTATTATTATAAATTGACATTATCAGCGGTTTCGTGCTAAATCTAGTGTTTTTTACAGTCATTAGAAGGGGACGAAATTTTTAATTTTATAATGCGGGTAAATTTTATGTAGGCCTACTATTAGCGACACTGACTGTTATCTTCGCCATCTATTCACAGAAGTAATAACTAAGAAATCCATATTTACACGAACAAATTATCGATCACTATCGATTAGTAGGGGTCAGCTATCTTTGAACGCCAATGTACTTTAAGGCTTTAAGTAAACAAAAAAAAGTACAGTTTGGTGTGAGATCTGGTACATTTTATGTTTGGTCAGTGGCAACAATGGTTTGATCTTGTTATTAGCGCATGGCACTACGTGACGTAAGAAGAACATGAATCCAATTCCGGCAACCGGATGATCTAGTGTTTTGCTGCTTTCGATAATTGATTTGATTATCGTTTTCGGCTGATTACTTATTTCGGATTTTTTTTCGAGGTTTTCCCCAACAGTAAAGAGAATGTGAGGTAAACTCATAGCGAACCCTCTGGCTCGTCTCTCCAAAATATTTTCTCGCTGTCCAAAATTCCACCGATGCGATGGTCGATAACTATGCAGTTGATATGGTGTCGTTAAATAACAGATACAAATAATAGGCCTAAATGCCAGTGTGTGTGAAATAGAATCAGCCCTCATCGAGATTTAGCCCAGGTTCACTGCAGCTTACTCGTACACGGAAAAGCTTCTTGAACCATAGAACAGAATTACAGGTTGGGCTGAGTTTCTTAGCAGTTCACACCCATGCGTAATGATGAGCAGGGAGAGGGGGAAAGAGAAATGTGTATTCGTATCTGAAGTCTAATGTTTTGTGTACATAGTGTCCCACGTGCAAAGAGAGAAACAGTTTAGGTGCGTCCGGATGTTCTCATCAGCAAGTACGAGTAATTTAGCTAAACAAATTGAAAAAAGTAGACCATATAAAGAAATGCATTATTCTTTATTGCTTATCCTAAACGAATATTTTGCCTCTTCGTGAAACAACGAAACACTCACTCATCCATACACTCGCCTATTCATTCATTCATTTATTCATTCATTCATTCATATATTGACTCATTAATTTATTCTCCCACTTATTCCCTCATCCACCTATTCACTAACTCACTGACTGGTTCACTCAATCACCCACTCACTCAGTTATCCATTAACTCACCTATTCATTCATTCATTCATTCATTCATTCATATATTGACTCATTCATTCATTCTTCCACTCATTCCCTCATTCACCTATTGACTATCTCACTGATTGGTTCACTCAATCACCCACACACTCAGTCATCCATTCACTCACCTATTCATTCATTCATTCGTTCATTCATTCATTCATTCATTCTCCCACTCATTCCCTCATTCACCTATTCACTAACTCACTGACTGGTTCACTCAATCACCCACTCACTCAGTCATCCATTCACTCACCTATCCATTCACTCACCCATTCATTCATTCATTCATTCATTCATTCATTCATTCATTCATTCATTCATTCATTCATATATTGACTCATTCATTCATTCTCCCACTCATTCCCTCATTCACCTATTGACTAACTCACTGATTGGTTCACTCAATCACCCACACACTCAGTCATCCATTCACTCACCTATTCATTCATTCATTCATTCATTCATTCATTCATTCATATATTGACTCATTCATTCATTCATTCTCCCACTCATTCCCTCATTCACCTATTCACTAACTCACTGACTGGTTCACTCAATCACCCACTCACTCAGTCATCCATTCACTCACCCATTCATTCATTCATTCATTCATTCATATATTGACTCATTCATTCATTCTCCCACTCATTCCCTCATTCAGCTATTCACTAACTCACTGACTGATTCACTCAATCACCCACTCAGTCATTCATTCACTCACCTATTCATTCATTAATTCACTAATTCATTCACTCACTCAATCATTCACTCATTCAGTCACCCATCCATCCATTTACTCACTCACTCACCCACCTATTGATTGACTCACTGACTGACTGATTCATTTACTCACACATCCATTTACTTTCATTCATCCACTCATACAGTCATTCATTCACTAATTCACTAATTCATTCATGCATTCATTCATTCATCTATCCATTCAATCATTCACTTACCCACCTATTGACTGACTCACTCACTCATTCACTCGCTCATTCATTTACTCAGTCATCCATCCACTCACCTATTCATTCATTCATTCATTCATTCACGCATCTATTCACTCATTTATTCATTCACCTATTGACTGACTCACTGACTGAATGATTCACTCACTCACGCATCCATTCAATCAGCCATCCATCCACTCACTAATTCATTCATTCATTCATTCATTCATTCATTCATTCATTCATTCTTTCACTCATTCATTCACCCGTCCATACACTCATTTACTCACCCACTTATTGACTGACTTATTCATACACTCATTCACTCATGCATCCATTCACTCAGCCATCCATCCACTCACCAGTGCATTCATTCATGCATTTATCCATTCATCCACTCATCCATCCATTCACTCATTCACTCGCCTACCTATATATCTGTCTCACTGACTGATTCGATCACGCATCCATTCACTTAGTCATCCACCCACTCACCTATTCATTCATTCATGCATTAATTTATTCATTCATTCATTCATTCACTCACTCATTGAATAATTCCTGATTACACACAGCCTATCGTGACTAACAAGCTAATATACCTACATCATCCTGGCAGTAGAATCTTCATAAAACAGTTGGAATGACTAGTGACCACAACTAGTCCACACAACCACTGAAGGTGCGTGTTTTCACAATGAATAACACACACCCTAATCTCTTAAGTGTCGATAGAAAATTGACAGGTCAATATGACAAAGGTCCATTCTTGGTTTACACGTTTGGAATGTTCTTAAAAATACTCTTTCGTTGACGACAGTTAGTTCCGAATGTAAAATCGAGTGTAGATGCTCAATTTTTTACTGTTCTAACTACGATGAATATTTTGTTACCATTTTTATGTGAATTCCATCTTAACTAATGGCATGAATTCATGATGTATACAATATTTTTCACTAAATTTGAACACATTTTGTTACATGTTTGAGTGTGCTATCTTAACGAAAAACGTGTTGATAAAACAAGAGTAACGGAAACACTCTTTCTGATTGCAACTGTTTATGCTTGAGCCCTTTCTCCTGTTCTCAGAGAATTCCTGATTACACACATAACTAACAAGCTGATAACCTGCAGCATCCTGACAGTGGAATCTCCATGAAACAGTTGGAATGGCTAGTGACCACAACTAGCCCATACAGCCACCCCCTACCCCCAATACTGAACACGTAAAAGCTTATCTATAAACTCGTATTATAACCTCCCTCATATTCCCTTCCAAACAAATGCAAGCATCGGACAGTTTCAGGATAATTCATGTAGTTAATTAACTGGATACGAAAAACCAGTGGTAGCAGTATGTGTGTTGTGCGGGTGAGAATAAGGCATGCGAACTAACGATTAGAGGTTACCCCCCCTCTTCCCACTAAAACATCGCATGCAGGGTCTCTCTATCGTCCTAGGGGGATTTAATGTCGCTTGCCCAATACGCCACCTCCTCTACCATCCTGCATTGCTACAAGAGACAAATTGCTACTGATAGGCGGCAAAGTTACACTCGTTTACCGAGAGGTCTCTAACGGGTAGCTGTAAGTACGTGGTGCCGGTATATTCATCCCATATACCTTAGCAAAATGTGACCATACAGCAAGTTTTGACTGCAAATATTCGTGTTATGCCCTAGTATATTCCTTAACATAGAAATGAAAGTAAATAGGTCTACATTGCGAAGAATAATTTAGGATTATCGTATTGTATTGTGTTGTATTCATTTACATTCCATGGTATTCGTACATCACAGCTAGAATAGCTTATGGAACATGTCAAAATAGTACATTATGCAACGAGCCTATAATGATAGTAATTAAGAATCGAGTATGGATATTTATGAAACGAGCGCAAGCTCGTTTCATAATTTTCATACGAGATTCTTAATTACCATTATAGGCGAGTTTCATACGACTTTTTATGCTCGACCATATTTCTAACTTGAAATTACCGGTATTCAGATGTATACATTTTATTTGTATCTGACAAGATCGGAAGTGACCTTGTTCTAGGTCGTGAATTGTGAGATGTGCGCAGACGCGAAAGTATTGATTTTTTCCGAGGAACAATAATGTCATTGACCTTGACGTAGTCCCGTTAAACTTGATAATATTATAATATTATAACCTTGATTATTGAATTCACATTGAAAAACGAGATGACAAATTGAATTTATTTGAATATTATTTACAATTAACGCTAATTATTATAGTAACAGAACATAACCTTCTGCGACAGTATTGGATTTCCAGCCTCCGTGACTTTTCGCTAATTCTCTTTCGATTTCATATCCGAGAATAATCGATACTTGCGGTTTTATAACGGTACAAAGCTGACTTGTCATTGGCTAAACACATGTAAGCTGAGTTATCATTGGCTGAAGACCTGTACTTTAATGAGTAGGTGTACTTTAATGACATGCATTAAAGGACTGCTACCAGATGTATAATTAGTGCATTTCGGCATGGTCGAGCATAAAGAATGTAATAGTACCGGTGTTACAAAATCTTAATTCATAGTCACAGTCTAGTTGAAATATACAGGGTGGAATTGAAATAGCCCTGCAGATTTTCAGAGTGAATAGTTCATGCTGTATGTAACAAACATGTGTAATGCCATATTGGTGGAAAGTTCATAGTTTACTAAAAAAAAAAAAATGTTATTTTCCCAAACATGTTTAACAACCTCTTATTCGGTAACTATTGCGAGTAGGATTGTGATTTTTGTCCACATCGATAGAAAATCGGATAAAGAATAATTTATCCCTCTGGCGTACCTATTATAATAGCGTGTACAGTTTTCGTTGGAAGTAAATCCCGAAAAGACAAAGCGTATGATTATGTCTCGTGACCAGAATATTCTACGAAATGGAACTATAAAAATTGGAGATTTATCCTTCGAAGAGGTGGAAAGATTCAATTATCTTGAAGCAACAGTAACAAATGTGAATGACACTCGGGAGCAAATTAAAAGTAGAATAAATATGGGCAATGCCTGTTATTATTCGGTTGAGAAGGTTTTGTCATCTAGTCTGCTGTCAAAAAATCTGAAAGTTAGAATTTATAAAACAGTTATATTACCAGTTCTGTATGGTTGTGAAACTTGGACTCTCATTATGAGAGAGGAACAGAGATTAAGAGACTTTGAAAATAAGATGCTTAAGAAAATATTTGAGGCTAAAAGGGATGAAGTTACAGGAAAATGGAGAAAGTTACACAACGCAAAACTGCACGCATTGTATGCTTCACTTGACATAATTAGGAACATTAAATCCAGACGTTTGAGATGGGCAGGGCATGCAGCACATATGGGCGAATCCGGAAATGCATATAGAATTTTAGTTGGGAGACCGGAGGGAAATAGACCTTTGAGGAGGCCGAGACGTAGATGGGAGGATAATATTAAAATGGATTTGAGGGAGGTGGGATATGATGGTAGGGAATGGATTAATCTTGCACAGGATAGGGACCGTTGGCGGGCTTATGTGAGGGCGGCAATGAACCTTCGGGTTCCTTAAAAGCCATTTCCTTTCGGTGGTGGACCCCGGATTGATTTCACCGACATTATCACCTCCATTTCACTCAGACGCTAAATAACCTGAGATGTTGATACAGCGTCGTAAAATAACCCAATAAAAATAAAGAAAGCCATTTGTAAGTAATTACAGTTTTCGTGTAAATTTAATTTAAAAACCACCAATTTCAAGTCACTGAACGATAAGAGCAGATTGCAACGTTGTAGTCAAAGAGATGGAGGCTCGCATACGGAGACAGACGTGTGTTCGTTGACCTCTTACATCTTTATTACGAGATGAAGGACGACTGTATTAGCGGCGATGTTGCCAGACTGCTGAAACTTCTAACTTCATTTACTAATTAACCGTGCATTTAATCACAAAACGTAATATAGGTTTTCTATTCATTTCAGTGTACCCTATCGTCCCTTTAAATCAGAATGGTTATTTCACTTCCACCCTGTATACAGAAGGGTTTTACAGTATACAGGAGGGTTATACAAGAGGTTAGTGTTGATACTTAATACAAGACATAAATATTCATGCAGCGTTGTTGAATGTCATAATTTTTTGTTTACATTGCTTACAGCAGTGGTTGCCAACCTTTTGAGTGTCACGAATCCCCTGAAATGTTTTGCATAATTGAATTTGTTTGTCTTGAAAGGGAACCAGTCAGTAATTTGCATCATATGAAACTTAAGAAAATTCATAAAAAATAAATCATTAATACATTACAAATTCTCCTTCAAATATCACGTACATTATTAAGAAACAGAAAAAAGTACAATATTTTTTAAACCTCTTAATATAGTTTTTTGTTCGTTTCCTAAATTTTACGTCAAATGACTGCTGCCTCTTAAAGAAAGAGATGCAATTCATGCCCATAAATATGTACAGCTCATTAATATATTTTCATAACTTAGTGAACTAAATATCCTTTTAATAAATCAGTAGCGATAGGCTATTAAATTCTAGTTTTAGTTTTGAGTAAGTTATATTCTGAAAATAGAGTACATAATATACAAAGATAGTTTGTGTTCTATCATATTTTCCCGAGAAAAATTATATAATTTTTTTTATACTTTCCAACGTCAACCGCTGTGAAATAACGTTATCAACCGTGTCTTGAAGATTTACTGCCTCCAATTTTTCGGGAAAATTTACAGGTTCCATCATCAAGTTTGTATTGTCCAGCATGAGAAGGGCTATGTATTCTATTTGGTGCCTTGTAAGTCGAAAAACAGTGTACAAGTTTGAATTAGTCGGGCTTAACGGAATCGAAATATTCCTTTAAACTAAATTATTAAATAGCATGATTAGTATGTTGAAGACATACGACAGTAAAAAAGAAAAGTGACAGAGAATTCATAGGATCCACGTAATTGAATGTAAAGTTCATGTTCTCTAATTGATGTTATTGTGATATTTAGATTTTAACGAACTGGATATTATTTGTAAGTATTGTAAATATGACTGAGATTAAAATAAATTTAATAAAATTTTTGTTTTTCATTATTAATTATTATTTCCCATTCATTTTTACTGAATAGGGTCTATATACCATATCACTGTGGTTAAGGGTGTTCGAGATTAAGGTTCTTAGGAAAATATTTGGAGCTAAGACTGAAGAATTTAGAGCAGTGAAGAAAGTTACACAACGCAGAACTACACGCATTGTATGCTTCACCTGACATAATTAGGAACATTAAATCCAGACGTTTGAGATGATCAGGGCGTGTAACACGTATGGATGAATCCAGAAATGCATATAGAGTGTTAGTTGGAAGACCTGAGGGAAAAAGACCTTTGGGGAGGCCGAGATGTAGATTGGAGGATAATATTAAAATGGATTTGAGGGTGGTGGGATATGATGGTAGGGACTGAATTAATCTTGCTCAGGACAGGGACTATGCGTGATGGTGGGCTTATGTGAGGGCGGTAATGAAACTCCGAGTTTCTTAAAAGTCATTTGTAAGTAAAGTATACCATACCTCTGTACAAGTATTCACAATGAAATTTCTGTATTTCGTCTGAATGATCCGTTGCTAAGCAAGTGTCGTCAGAATAGTGTCACATATCTCGATGTTGCTAAGCAACTAACGTCAGAATATATCGTCGCCTGAATGCAAGAACTATGTAGCTCGAAATTTGCGTTTTTAGTTACCTCTTTTATAGCATAGCAAAAATCGCACAAAATGTAATCCAGGATCTAGGTAATTGATCGAACGATACCAGCGACATGTATTTTCAATATAACAAATAGGTAAAAGAAAACGAGACATATTTCTTAGTGCAATAAATAAGTAAATAGGCGATGACACAAAGTATGAAAAATCAAGTTACGGTACCTAGTTCTTGCATTCAGGCGACGATATATAATATAGGCTAATTTTATGACAACTAATATCATAAATCACCCGTTTTATTAGTTCCATAATATGATTATAACATGTATTATTAATGAAAATTAAGAAATGTTAGGGTTATAAAATAGCTCTAATGTAAAGTCTTTCCATAATTTCAGCCGATGTAGGCTCTACATAATAATTATATATATTTTAAACAATTTAGCGTACTGAAGGCCATCTTTCTCACCACCAGAAATATAAATTCAGTAATAAAAATTTAAAAAAATCACACTAGGCCTATAAACAAAGTAAAACCACGCAGAAATATACACACATTACAGTCACGCAAACGTTAAATGAGTGATTAAGTATCATAATTAATTGTATGCTAATTAACTAACGAACATAAACAAGAAACTTGCAACTTTAATCTAGAGTAAAGAATAGAAATCGATACATCTAGCAATACCATGGAATAAGATAAAATTTTCCAATTTAATTTTGAATTGTGATAATGTCCTGCAATCTTTGACATCATTAAGACAGTAACCAATTCCAGAGGCGGGATATTTCTACAATGTAGGAGGATGAATATAAGGACGTTCTGTGATGAGGAATAGAAAGAAGTGCTTGATGTTAGTTTCTAAGAGTTGTAAGATAGGCCTATTGAAAGCGCGATGGAAGATAACTCGGAGGAGAAATATGTAAGGTTCCAAATAGTCTACTCATTAAATATTTATTGTATAATGCAGTGAATTATGCATTCGTAATAAATTGGTGGCGATATTTACTATTGGTTCTCTTTTACGAGTATATGTAGCCATTTTATAACATGGGAATGGCCAATTCATTCATTCATTCATTCATTCATTCATTCATTCATTCATTCATTCATTCATTCAGTTATCCACTTCTTTCTTCCTTTCTTTCTTTTTCCTTTTTTCTTTCTTTCTTATTCTTCCTTTCCTTCATTCTTTCTTTTTTGTTTTTCTTTCTTTCTTTCCTCTTTCTTTCTTTTCTTTCTTTCTTTCTTTCTTTCTTTCTTTCTTTCTTTCTTTCTTTCTTTCCGTCATTGACGCTCTCCGTTATATTTTGTACCTCTAACTCACCATGATTCCAAGTGTCCGTAACTGACCACGCTCTTGCTTCCGATCTTACACGAGAAATACGTCCTGGTGTTGATCGTCTACTAAGTAAATGAATACCCTACTGCGATGTTTGCTCATCGACGTGTCTCGCTCTTGCTCTAATCTGGGGTGTTAATAAAGTTCCCGCAGACATGATATCAAGCCCTCGAATTTAACACGCACAGAACATGAAAACCAACGCACGTACTCTTTCGGAAACATTACTTTAACACAATTTTTTCTAGTCTTCATAATTCCCCATTATCGTGACTACACCTGGGATTTAATTACCGACGGTTTAAGCAGTAATTATTATTCTGAAGCAACTAACATATTTGACGTAACAATTTATGGTTGTTATTGTTAATGTTGTCATTTTTTCATCCATTTTAGCTAAGTGATGGCGTTTGTGGCTCTCACTCTAGAGGAACTGTGTTCTATCCTTGACTGAGATCTTACGTTTTCTTTCCGTAACACAAACACCAAGGGTTACTTGTACTATGTTTGTTTATATTATTTTAATGTACCGAAGTACATATGATATTTCCATGCAGATATTCTGCGTCATTATACGATGAAAGAGTAATTCTCTCCGGCACCGGGATTTGAACCCGGGTTTTCAGATCAACGTGCTGATGCTTTATCCACTAAGCCACAACGGATACCCATCTCGGTGTCGGACAGAATCGTCTCAGTTTAAGTTCCAACTCTTGGGTTCCCTCTAGTGGCCGGCCTCTGCACTACGTCATAGATGTCTATGAACGTAGGACTAAAGTCCACACATGTGCTGAGGTGCACCCGTTATGAGTGACTAGTTGGCCGATTCTGTCCGACACCGAGATGGGTATGCGGTGTGGCTTAGTGGATAAAGCATCAGCACGTAGAGCTGAAAACCCGGGTTCAAATCCTGGTGCCGGAGAGAATTCTTCTCCGTTCCATTACTCTTTCATCGTATGATGACGCAGAATATCTGCATGGAAATATCATATGTACTTCGGTACATTAAAATAATATATATGATATGCGTAAATCACTTCGTGATTTAAAACGGCGCTTATTCCGTCGGATCCCGGCCAACTAGTCACTCATAACGAGTGCACCTCAGCACATGTGTGGACTTTAGTCCTACGTTCATAGACATCTATGACGTAGTGCAGAGGGAGGCCACTAGAGGGAACCCAAGAGTTGGAACTTAAACTGAGACGATTCTGTCCGACGCCGGGGTGGGTATCCGATGTGGCTTAGTGGATAAAGCATCAGCACGTAGAGCTAAAAACCCGGGTTCAAATCCTGGCACCGGAGAGAATTTTTCTCCGTTCCATTACTCTTTCATCGTATGATGACGCAGAATATCTGCATGGAAATATCATATGTACTTCGGTACATTAAAATAATATATATTATATGCGTAAATCACTTCGTGATTTAAGACGGCGCTTATTCCGTCGGATCCCGGCCAACTAGTCACTCATAACGAGTGCACCTCAGCACATGTGTGGACTTCAGTCCTACGTTCATAGACATCTATGACGTAGTGCAGAGGGCGGCCACTAGAGGGAACCCAAGAGTTGGAACTTAAACTGAGACGATTCTGTCCGACGCCGGGATGGGTATCCGGTGTGGCTTAGTGGATAAAGCATCAGCACGTAGAGCTGAAAACCCGGGTTCAAATCCCGGCACCGGAGAGAATTTTTCTCCGTTCCATTACTCTTTCATCGTATGTTTGTTTGTTCTATGACACTTTGCTGTCTTCAGTGGTAGTCTTCAGCCATTATTCACATGATTAAGGTATCCTGATACATGAATTGTTAAGCATCGGTTCATAACTCTAGAAAGCAGAGTAGAACGGACCATGAGCTTCACTCCCTAAATAGAGATAATGATGATGATGATGATGATGATGATGATGATGGCGATAAGATGAATTTTATGAGGGAAATGATGATAAATTTAAGAAATGATTAATAGTGATGAAGAAATTATAAATGAATTGAAGATAATGGTGATGATACTATGAAGTTGATGATGGTGATGTTAATAATTATGATGATGTCGACAATTGAATGCTAATTGAATTAGCTAGGATTAAATGAGAACGTACCTCTAACTGAGATTCTGACTGATATGTACTTATATTATCAGGCAGTAGGCCTACATCGCATTTGACGATATGTGTCAGAGGAAGAACAATATACATTTGAAGTCTGATTAGTGTAATATGCAGCTAGTCGGTGGTGAATGCAATGGAGGGGGAAGAAACTGGACACCCTACCCCATTATATTCTGGCCTACTTTCCTCATAATTGGTGCCTTATTTGTATCATTTGTGATGTTCAGACCTGTCTTCGGGCAGTTGACTAAACCAGTCATTTTCAACCAGTGTGCCGCGGCATATTTAAGTAGGCTCTATAAGGATATACCCCAGTAGGCCTACATCAATTATTCAATGATTTCATAAAGGCTTATGACTCTGTTAATAGAGAAGTTTTATATAATATTCTTATTGAATTTGGTATTCTCAAGAAACTAGTTCAATTAATTAAAATGTGGCTCAGTGAAATATACAGCAGACTCCGTATAGGCCAGTTTCTGTTTGATGCTTTTCCAATTCACTGCGGGCTAAAGCAAGGAGATGCATTATTGCCTTTACTTTTTTAACTTTGCTCTAGAGTATGCCATTAGGGAAGTCCAGGATAACAGAGAGGGCTTGGAAATGAACGGGTTACATCAGCCGCTTGTCTATGCGGATGACATGAATATGTTAGGAGAAAATCCACAAACGATTAGGGGAAACACGGGAAGTTTACTTGGAAAAAGTAAGGAGATAGGTTTGGTAGTATAAATCCTTGAAAGATAAATTATGTATGATTATGTCTTGTGACCAGAACGTAGGACGAAATGGAAATATAAAAATCGGAAATTTATCCTCTGAAGAGGTGGAAAAATTTTTGAAGTAACAAATATAAATTACACTCGAAAGGAAATTAAACGCAGAATAAATATGGAAAATGCATGTTATTATTCGGTTGAGAAGCTTTTGTTATCTAGTCTACTCTCAAGAAAGCTGAAAGCTATATTACCGGTTGTTCTGTATGGTTGTGAAACTTGGACTCTAACTTTGTGAGAGGAACAGAGGTTAAGGGTGTTGAGAATAAAGTGCTTAGAAAAACATTTGGAGCTAAGAGGGATGAAGTTACAGGAAAATGCAGAAAATCACACAACGCAGAACTGCATGCATTGTACTTCACCTAATATAATTAGGAAAACATTAAATCGAGACGTTTGAGATGGACAGGGCATGTATGGGCGAATCTAGAAATGCGTACACAGTGTTAATTGGGAGGTCGGAAGGAAAAAGACCTTTGGGGAGGCCGAGATGTAGATGGGAGGATAATATTAAAAGGGACTTGAGGGTAGAGACTGGATTAATCTTGCTCAGAATAGGAACCGATGGCGGGCAGTAATGAACATCTGGGTACTCTAAAATGCATTTGTAAGTATGTAAATTAATGTTGTAGTTGGAATTGGAGGTGATGTTTATGATTATGATAATGTTGATGATGGATAAATGAATGTATGTATGAATGTGAAACATTTGAAAGGTACGTGAAAACTTATCCTTGCAAGGGTAGGTTAGGTTAGATTAGATTAGATTAGGTCAGGTTGGTTAGATTAGGTTAGGTTAGGTTAGGTTAGGTTACGGTGGCTACGGGCGTTGCAAGGGAAATAGAGGTCGAGAGGAAGTGTCTATTTAAGCTCCAAGCCTGTTGCCCATTGGCTCACTCCAATTTTCGCTGTTTCTTATGAAGGAACGTTAGATAATTTTTAAAGAGAAAGACCGAAAATGAAGATGATGGTAATTAAGGTAATAACGATTATGATATTGATGTACAAATAGCAGCTCTTGTTACTTCTCTTCCCATGTGCGTTAATCGTCTACGATAATTCAGTTGAACAAGTGTGCGTACAATATTTTCACCTGAGCTACCTCGAACTGTTTCCACGGACGTTAGTGTGAGTTAGGCCGGTCTTGAGTGGAGAGAATCATTGAACGATAGTGATCGCAGGCCGTGTGAGTTTCGATCCCACGCGAGTTTATGTAAGTTACGTATGCCGTGCTCTAGCGTTCGTTAGCTTTTTCATCTTTGCCGCAACATGCTTACAATTGCGATAAGATGAAATGAGTTAATTTTATTAATATTTTGGTATAATTATCAATCTAGATGTAATGGCAGATATGGAAATGAACGTGGTCATATTTCATATATCTTAATTAAAATTACATTAAAGTTACTTACAGGGAATTGTAAGGTGCTTGTGTAAGCCGACCTCGTGCTTTATGTTGTACATGGTGACAATTAGGGCTATAAAGCCTATGTGATACACGTAGTCTATGCAGAGATAATAACACAATAATTGCTGATGTCAAAGTAACGGTAAGTGGGTCGTAAGATAATTTACAAACTAACGGTCCGAGGCTGCGATTGGGGCATTGGTTCGATTCCCTCTTGTGCTGAGGACCGGTTTTTTTCCAAATACAGTCCGGGTCTTGTTTCTTTATCTACCCTAAGGGCCCGTTTACACGGTACGGGAATTTTTCGAAATAGAAATTTATTCGAATCCATTTCGTGCGGACAGCAGTGTACACACGGTTAGATTTTTTTTTCCTGTACATAATGAAATTTAAGTTATATACGGGAAAAATCGAACTGTGTGTACACTGTTGTCCGCAAGAAATCGATTCCAATCAATTCGAATGAATTTCTTGCGGACAGCAGTGTACATTGGCGTTAAAATATATCTGACTCTACTAATCGATAGTGACCGATAATTTGTTGGTGTAAGCGTGGATTCTTTAGTATTACTTCTCCTCATAGATGGCGAAGATACTAGTCAGTGTTACCAATAGTACATAAATATGCCCGCATTATAGAATTCAATATTTCATCTCCCTCTGGTGATTGTAAAACAACGCTGGGTGTAGTGGAAAACCACTGATATTGTCAATTATGAGAATAATTTATGCTTAATCTACATAATCATTTTGCGACACATTTTTAACCGCCTCAATAATGGTGACACCTATTGAGAATTAGCCGAACTATTTCAAAGATTGTCAATTTGTTATATCTTTGCTTACACGATCATAAAATCATAGGTGAGATATCTTTGAACGCCAGTGTACACACGATTCGATTTTTTCTCGTGCGTAATGAAATTTAAGTTACATACGGGAGAATATCGAACCGTTGTTCATTGCTGTCCACAAAAAAATGTATTTGAATAAATGAACTTTTAAAGAAATTCTCGTATGTGGGAACGGGCATTAGGGTAAAAACTAACCACTTTCTTCCTATTATTACATATTATGCTAGTCGATTATAGTGATTTTCTAGTTGTCAGGTTTAATAAAATTTTCTTTTGCCAACTTTCTTTCGAATTTCATTATGGGCCAAATAAATACTGTATAACTTCAGTTACTTCCTAATGTTATGTTAACATCATCATTTGCCTTTGAAGAAGCTGGCAACATTCATGAAACTAAAGTTACTAGCGAGTGTATTAATATTAAAAAACAATACAATAGTAAATAACAAATAAATAGCATATATTTTAAAGTGTTATTCGCTTTTCGGAATTCGTACTAATCATTTCACTTGTTTAAATGGGTAGATTAGGCCTCAAAATCGTAAACTGCTCGTCAAAACAATGAGTTTCCTTGTTGTCAGGCGAAATGCATTTTAATATTAGAGCAATAAATAAATAGATAAGTAGATAAGTAAACAAGTAAATAAATAAATTAATTAATTAATGAGTAAGTGAGTGAGTGAATGAATGAATGAATAAATAAATAAATAAATACGTAAGGATATAAGTATATAAATAAATAAATAAATAAATAAATAAATAAATAAACAAACGGACTGACGGTCGCGCGGACGGATGGCCAGACAGACAGAGAGACAAACAGATTAATTAATAAATTAATTATTACAAAAATAAATACACAATAAATCAGTAAAAAATAAATAAATAACTGAGTGAGTGAATGAATGAGTGAGTAAAAGAATAAGTAAATAAATAAATAAATAGTAGGCCTAATTAACATTTTTTTCAATACATAACGTTGTGATTTTACCTGTTTTCGTGAAATCTGGCATTAGCTTCTTATTAAATAATTTTACATGAACCCCAAGTTTATACAGTTGCATGTTGCATGAAGCGTCTATGTAGGTTAGAGGAGGACTGATTCAATGATTAAATAAATAATACCACAGGAAAAATGAGCACATTCTTTCCAATAACTAAATAATAGAGCGAGATGGACCGTGTGCAAAAACTCAATCAATCAATCAATCAGGAAAGAGGGAGAATAACCTAAATTCTAAATGAATGCACTTCCTTGCACAAGAATTCATGGGACTCATTTCAACAATTATGTGAGCGCCTAGCCTAAAGACAACTAGTCTCACTTCGTTCACAATGTTCATTTAATGGACTTAAGTAAATTTTGCAAGAGAAAGAGCCGAAAAAAAACATAAATTAGCTAGAACGTTAAGGGGAGATATACATCTTTAAATACTTTTTAAGTGTTAAAAAATTGGTGAAGTTCAATATTTTTTTCTCAGGAATGAATAAATATGTAACCTTGAAATTTCACATTCTCAGTATACGTCATTTCTGAAATTGTGTTACATTTTCACATTTAGCATAACTATTAACGTTACGGGTAATTAGCAATTGAAAACGGCAGCTGCATTTTTGCATTGAAATGTAGTTTCGCTTATAATTTCCACAAATATCAGTATTTCTTAGTGATTTTTTTTGTATTTATTCCTGAATGTCACATGAATAACATGGCGTAGAATATTTGAAATATCTTCAAAAATTTTATTTTTATTTTTATTTGTTTTTTTTTTAATTTATTAAGTAAAAAAATTAAATAAACTATAACCGTTAAATCAATAATTGTAGGTAGGTTTGTTCATAAGTACAAAATATAATTTCACTCAAATTTTCACCGCAATATCTTGAAAACTGTTTGAGTTATCACGGAAACCGTTTGAATAAACAAAACTCAGGAGCGCCAGTTTGTATTTCTAATAACCCGTTACTAAATCTGAAAATACTGTACTATTGCAAAAGTAGTGTATATTCAACATATAAAATTTCAAGGTCACAAATATATTCATTGCTGAGAAAAAGATACCTAATTTCATCAATTTTTCAGGATGTAAAAGTAGTGAAAGGTTTATGTCCCCCCTTAAACAGGTGAACAATTTAATGAAGCTGCACGCAGTGGAATTCTTCGAAGCATATTAAATAGAGAATTTAGCGAGACGGATCGTGTGGAAAACCACGAGGCACGAAGTTTATCATGTCTTCTGTTTCAGTGGTATTACAGATAATGTCAGAATTTACAAGAAAAAACCTTTAATGTTAAATTGTTACAAATTTTCTCTCCTTGTATCTCGAAAGTTCCCACGCCAAAAACAAAGAAAATAAATTACTTTAACTCTTGATGTCCCAATGTCACCTACAGGTGACGCTCCCTAGCAAGCTGTCCAAAATAACCAATAAATATATTTAAACATAAATCGCCATCGACAATGCATTAATAGACATCTGGTAATTGAATTTCAACCACTTTTGGCGACTAGCTCGTAAATCTGCAACAGTAGAGAAGAAAACATCAGCGTGGATGCAGAAGAATCTCAACTTTGTGCGCACTTCACATAATGGTTTGTGAAAATAGAACTAAGTGTGAAGTAGTTTTATTTTTGTTTCCATATATACGTTACTAAACTACTGATATGTTATATGCAATTTTCATAAACTAGTAAAAATGTTGCATATAGTGTATACAGGGACTACAAAGTGACATGTCACCTCCAGGTGACATTGGTCAGATACATTAAACGTCCGAACTCATTATATTAGTATAGTTATGTTACTTATTTTTCTTCTATAGTCTGACTGTGTATGAAATACTGGAGATGATGGACGAAGATACAGTTGGAGCATCGTCTGTAAGTGATATTACCATATTTCTACCGGCTGATGGACCAGTTATCGATGAGGAAAGTGGTGACGAAACAACCAGTGACATCAGCTATCTTCTAGGAAGAGTACTCAGACCTACATTTGAAGTCAACGTTACTTCTGCCAATGACGTACTAATAGATAATGATGAAGGAAATAATCCGAGACCTTCAACAATTGATGAGATAACAATGTCCAATTCTTATATTGAGGAAATAAACACTCAAGTTCCAACAGACAAAAACAAACTACCAAATTCAGATATGAATATACATGGAAGAAATAATTATGGTCTACGAAAGAACACAGTGTTATTCTAACATTTCTCGCGATGAAAGACAATCTATTTCTATTATTAGTCAGACTTCAGCAGAGAAAAAAAAAACAAAATAATTTACTTGTAATATTTCTTTTCGTAATAAAGAGTGGTCTGACAAAGAAGAAATCTTTACTTGTAAATCTGGAAGAGGCGACGTAGATGAAACATTTTCAGATTATAATGAACCAAAACTTACTCGTGTCTAATGTTTCGAGCTCCTGTTCAGTGAAGAAATACTCGCTGCCATGTGTAAAATGTCAGAAATTGTATGCCCTCGAAAGGAATCATTCTATTGAATTGGACAAAAATGATATAAAAAAGTTTACATTGCCATTCTCTTACTGACGGGCTACATGTCTCCCCCAAAGCATAACAATGGTTTGCGAAACAAAATCAGATGTACACAATGAACTTGTATCCAATGCCATGAGTAGAAGTAGATTTACAGAAATCCATAAATATTCACATCTTTCGGACAATTTCAATCTTCCTCCTAATGATGCATTTGGTAAAGTCCGAAGATACTTCGGGATTCTAAATGATAATTTTGGCCAACAGTTTGAAAAGGTATGGTCGAGTCACAAATCTATTCATGAAAAAATGGTTCCTTATTATGGGAGACATAGTGCCAATCAGCATATTCATGGAAAGCAATTGCGTTTTGGATATAAACTATGGTCAGCAGCTACACGTCTTGGCTATCTCGCTGCGTTTGAACCATACCAAGGAGCTAAACAGGCCAAGCAGAATATGGGTTAGTAGCTGCTGTTGTGTTGGAATTTGAAAGCAGATTACTGGCAGCTTTTTCACCTTAGTTTTTGCAATTTCTCCACAAGTCTCAAATTGTTGTCAGTTCTTACTGAACACAAATGGAGGAAGAGGAACCATTAGAGAAAACCCCATGGGGAAGTGCGTGGTTGAAAAATGATGCTAAACACATGAAAAATTGCAATCGTGGTGCATTATCTTTCGCTGTGATACAGGATGATGCTGTTGTTCGATAGCATGATAATAAAATGTCACTCTTGCTTCAAACTGACACAATGTAACTCCAATCTTGAAAGCAGATCGAATCAGTGTTATTGCAGGGAAACGAAGCAAAATTCAAGTGGATTGCCCTTCGGTTATTGAATAGTACATCAAATACATGGGAGGAGCAGATAGATTTGACGAAAAAATTCATTCTTTGAAAGTGAGCTTTCATGGAACGAAATGGTGGCACCCAATTTTGCATTTGATCTCGATGCAGCCAGTCATAATGCGTGGTTAGTATCAAGAAGAGATGCAATACAAAAGGACTTGACATATTGTGAATTCTGGCGAAATATCGTGCAAGAATGTTGTGGTCTCTATGGGAAAGATCCATACAGACATCCAGCCATCGATTCAGTCTCATCCAGTAGTATTATTGCATATATGCTACTTTAAATATTCTCCACTCAATAAAATATGATATTGCAGTCATTAAATGTGACAATAAGTTTTATTGTCCAATGTCACCTACAGGTGATACCCCTACAGTTCGTTTGTAAATATGATTTTCCATGAATTCTCAATAAAGGAGACTTCTATAGGTTATAATTAACATTATTTAGTCATTTATAAATAATTTGTACATATGTAATGAGTTTGGGCTAAGACGGGTTAAACAGTGTATAGGGCTACACTCTGTCATAGAATGTGATTATTCATATTTTATGTAATATATATATACATATATATATATATATATAAAACACACACTACAATAAACAATAGGCTATTACACGAAGGCTGTAGGATTGCTGACATATTTAGAGTTCAAATTCAAGTGGTTATTAAAAGCTTCAAGATTTACTAAAAATAATTTACACGTCTGATTCTGCGGTGTGTAATTTTCTGATTACAGTTGTGTATTGGATATTAAAATCTACAAAACTTGAGGTGGTTTGATGACATTATTACCATTAGAAATTAATTATTATTATAGTTAGTGCCATGATAATATATAAACTACAAACCTTGCGTAAGATAATAATATCACTACTAAAAATCAAATATTTTGTAGTTATTAATCAAGTGGGTTGGTTCTTTTTCATATATTTAATGGCGGTGTAGTGTAGAATTTGTAATGGCTCGAGAGAGCGCAAAAATTACAGTTCCTAAGGAAAGACGGTATTACTTACTGATAAAATAAAAGGCCTAGAAAATGTTGTAGTATCTCGATTTCAGCAGGATAAAATGATTTTATCCTCTACATTTCAAGCTCTACATGCAGCAGCTATACCAAGATGCTATGTCTATTGTTCAAAGCATAGCAAACCTGACTTTCTTTAATTTCCACCTACAATCCACAATGACCTAAAATAGCTATTGCTTTACTCCCACATGAAAAACCCACTGATCGTCCTGACATTTTTACTTGCGTTTTCGCGTTGAAACTCAAAAACTGAAGATGGATAGGTTCAAGAAAAAGTATTTGGCATAAAAAGCATTCAGAGGGAGTATGTTTCATTGTTATGCAAGCAAATAATTTTCAAAATGTCTGGTATTTTTCATTGAAAATAAATCAGAAAATTTTTATTTGAACGTCTAACCAACTTAGTTTGCAGAGTTTGCTGCACAAGCCACTAGTTTTATATATATGTGAGGGCGGCAATGAACCTCCGGATTCCTTAAAAGCCAGTAAGTAAGTATTATATATATATATATATATATATATATATATATATATATAATGTGTGTGTTAGTCTTTTACTGAATACATGCTATTGGTTATCATTATCATAGTAGGAAAGAAAACTATTAGTATATTAAACATATATATTATTACATTATCACTGATACAATTATTTATTATTTAAAAATTATATTTAAACAATTCTTTGTTTCACCAGTAAGAATTCTGTTGAGTGAGTCGCTTGTTAGAAATGTATGTTCGTCCGTTAAATCCAGAAGGCCTCATATTGATGCAACGCAGATTTTCTCGACTAAGACAACCGGTTTCGTCCTTTTTATAACGTTTAATTCGATGCAATATAGATGTCACACTCGACCCTTCTCCGCTGAATTAAATATGCACCAACCGTTCAGATAGCTTAAAGGATACGTTGATATAGCATATATCTGCATATTCATGCTGTTAATATAATATGCTTGGCTGGTTGGTCGGTTGGTAACAGCTCCAGATATGGTCGACTAAAATCTTTCTGACTTCCCTCGGTGATTCAGTGTTAGAGCTTGGCCTAATGGTTTTACGAAATTCGGTTAGGTTCCCGACATTGACTTGAGTGATACTTAACCTATGGCAAAATGAATGTTTTTACAGAGTTTTTCCGTTTTTCTTAAGGGGACACTCAACTTAAAAATTGCAGAAAAAGTGTCATAGAAATGAAAAATTGAATTTCTACACTAATTTACGTGACAGAACTAAATCAATATGCAGAATTCTTCCCCTATTCATTGAGAAGTCACAGTCAAATGCACAAAGCCGAAAAATAAAAAATGATAATTGAAAGTGATATTTCAATTAATGATTGATTAGAAATTGAAATATTTTTTTATTTTTAAAAGTATTGGATCTAATGAGCTGAGATTTTGCATGTTACTTTCCATGTGTATATTAAACTTTTTCTCCAAATTTGAAAAAGATTGGTCAAATAGGAAAAAAGTTCCAAAATATAGTTGAGTGTCCCCTTATGTTTAGAAAAGTTACTTTACGATATTCTTCATTCAGTCATTTCTCCACTCATAATACATACATACATACATACATACATACATACATACATACATACATACATACATACATACATACATACATACATACATATATACATACATACATTATTATTATTATTATTATTATTATTATTATTATTATTACATACATAGGCCTACATATATACATACATACAGTACATACATACATATATACATACATACATACATAGTGTTCTGCCTAAGGACAGGTCTTTCACTGCAAATCCAGCATTCTTCAATCTTTCCTATTTTCTGCCTTCCTCTTTGTCTCCTCATATGATCCATGTATCTTAATGTCGTCTATCATCTGATATCTACTTCTGCCCCGAACTCTTCTCCCATTCGCCATTCCTTTCAGTGTATCCTTCAATAGGCAGTTTCTTCTCAGCCAGTGACCCAACCAATTCCTTTTTCTATTCCTGATCAGTTTCAGCATAATTCTTTCTTCACCCATTCTTTCCAACACAGCTTGATTTCTTATCCTGTCACATGCTCATACATTCCAAATGATTTGCCAAAGTACATGCAGTATTAGTGTTGAACAAGTGTTTGATAATAATCGACACGCATAAAGTACAGTAGGCCTATTAGTGTTGAACAAGTGTTTCATAACCGGCAAGCATAATAAACCGAAGTGTTAGTATAGTCTATGCAACAAATATCAGCTCATAGCTCATAGCTTCAGTGCAGTTTGTATCTTCTGCTCCACTGTCATCCAGTGCAGTAACTGATTAACCGTCCGGTTTCTTTGCAGTGCAGTTTACTATTTCCCAGTGCAATTTACAACAGCCCCCTGGTAGAGGGGAAGAGGAGGCCTGATGACCTTATCTCTACCAGGTTAAATAAATAAATAAATAAATAAATAAATAAATAAATAAATAAATAAATAAATAAAATAATAAATAAATAAGTAAAGTAAGTAAGTATGTAAGTAAGTAAATAAATAAATAAATAAATAGGTAAATAAATAAATAAATAAATCGTGGCGCTACAGCCCGTGAAGCATAGACCGACCAGTCGGCTGCTGGCCTCACGCCGACATGCCGAAGCAGAGGTGGACGATCATCCAACCAGAATGGAGGTATCGTGTGGTTTGCACGATGATCCCCCCCCCCAGCCGTTATAGCTGGTATTCGCAACCAGATTTCGCTACCTATCGTAGCTCCCCAAGTGCATCACGATGCTGAGTGGGCACCGGTCCCATACACTGGCCGAAATTTCATGAGAAAATTTCTTCCCCCATGAGGACTCGAACCAGCGCGCATTCCGTAACGCGAGTCCTAGGCGGGATGCCTTAGACTGCGACGCCACGGCGCGGGACAAAATAAATAAATAAATAAATACATATATGAAGTTATTGTTCAAAAACCCCTTACATACTCGGAAGCGAGTTCCAATTTCTAGCAACTGAAACTGTATAGGATGAAGAATATAAATATTTCTTCTGGTAAGGTATAATGAGTAAAGGCTCATTCACAATGAAAATAAAACATAACGTAAGCGTTAACTTAAAGAATATAAACGTTACGGTAAAATCAAGAAGTCCACCATCATTCACGATGGGAACATAAACATAACAGCAAACATACTTGGTAACCATGGAAACATAACAACGACGCCATTTCCTCATATTCTGTCCTATACTTCAGCGCTCCACGATTGTATTCTGTTTCCAAATCACATAAGCATAAGCATGAAAGTTTGGAGTTTGCAAACTTTCATGTTAACGTCTTACGGTAATGTTTATGTCAATGCGTATGTGAATCATTGTGAATGATCCCATTTGGTAGACTGGGCGCAAACTTCTGTGTTTATGTTACGGTTATGTTTAATTTTCATTGTGAATGGGCCTTAAATTGTTATAATGAAACCTGGCACTTATGCGGATAAATTTTGAAAACGAGATTGGGTAGCGGTGCACAGAATTTGAAATAGGAGAATAAGAGGACAGAGAATAAGACAGACAGCCATACAGCTTGCCAAAACCCACATTTTTGGTACCAGAGATGCCGAAAGCATTTTGTCTCAGAATTCTCCAAATAGGTCTTTTCAGCATCACAATGCTTTGTCTATACTAAGTGTAATGAGAGGGTAAAACGAATCTGTAACTTGCAAAGCCAAGCTCTACTGAGCTTCATTTCTTACCATTATTAAGCAGACAAAACGTTTCGTAGAATCTTGAAATAGGATGCACAAAAAATAATTTCTTTCCCGTGTGGTTAAATTTTTATAATTCGTGGAGTGCCGTCGATTGTGTGGAGAGGTGGTTGACGCGGACCGTATCGAAGCACATACATCAGCAGCGCCACATCGTCTGCTTGTAATTAGTCACAAACGTTTTTGTGGGCCGCTCGGCCGGGCCATCCGTCTGCCCAACGTAATTAATTCTACACATCGTCTTGTACGTGTGTTATCGAGGACCCATCGTGTAGCAGATGCAATGGTGACTGCTTTTAGGATCGCCTTCGTGTCTTTGATCTTTCGTTAAATACTGTAACAAATGATCAAGAAACTTAGGATACACAACCTGTGGTCAGGCACTCACAAATTGGTTCGACCTTGTTAATTTCTACAGCTACATTACAGTAAAGTTGTAAAAAAGAGATCCTAAAGAAATTTAATTCTGTCGTTTTTATTTAACCCCATTCGTTTAGAAGCAGAGTCGGTGTTGATAGAATGACGGACTACGTACACGCAGATGCCCAGATAATATTGGCAACTACGACGGATGACTTACAGAGGCCAGTGTGTAGTGTAAATAAAGTAATTGTATTGTATTTATTTACATTCCATAGTATTCGTACATCATTTCACAGCTAGAATTTGGAACATGTCAAAAAATCTTAATAGGCTAGTACTACAATAGTACATTATAGGCTCGACCATATTTCTAACTTGAAATTATTCAGAAGTATTCATTTTATTCTTATCTGACTGAGGAGCGGAACTGACCTTGTGCAATACCTCGTAAATTGTGAGATGTGCGGAGACGCGAAAGTATTGATTTTTTCCGAGAAACAAATGTTCACATTGACCTTGATATAATCTAGAGAGTAAAATAAACATTAATCTTGATATAACATTGAAATTAAATTAGACATTGAAAAACGAGATGACAAATTGAATTTATATTTACAATTAACGCTAATTATTATAGTAACAGAACTGACTTCATTTCAAATGTAGGTGATTTATTGTGCAATTGGTGAAATGAATTTGCGGGAATATGCTGGAAAGGCTGGAAGATGACGGTGAATTGATGTTAATTTGTGTTGTTTTTTGCGACTGAGTTTAATATTGTATTTGAGATTTCAATTTTATTTTGGATCGATTCTTCAACATAATCTTCTGCGACAGTATTGGATTTCCAGATTCCGTGACGTTTCGCTACTTGTCTTTCGATTGCATATCCGAGAATAATCGATACTTACGCTTTCATATTGCTACAATGCTATTTTCTGATTGGTGGAACACCTGAACTTTAATGAATAGGTGTACTTTAATGAGGTCCATTAAAGGGGTGCTACTACATTTCGGCATGGTCGAGTATAAAGTATTATTTTATAGTCACAGTCTAGTTGAAATATATTAATGGTTCCATTCCAAAAATATAAATAAGACGAAGAGCATGGTCATAGGAAGAAAAATAAAGAAGGTAAACTTGCGAATTCTAAATGAGGCAGTAGAGCAAGTGGACAGCTTCAAATACAGTGCCATCATTTTATTTTTACTAACATTTCTAATATTAACCTGGCTATACCTTTGGATTAATGGTTGAGAACCGGAAACACCGTTTGCTACCCCCTTCCACGACTGGAGTTCGATGATACTGGCTTAATATACAAACGAATCAATTTACTAGGTATAGGAGGGAAGAAAAGTAGTTCATTCATTTACATAAACTAGGAAATATCGCGATTTTGAGTTTGATAATTTTCATTAGGTTTTTGTTTAATCAAAATACAGTACAGTATTAACAATAAGTGTTTTTACTCAAGAACTGAGCTATCCATTCGGACGTATTTATTATGCAGTGTATATGATACTGTCTACAGCACATTAGCGTACAATATAGAGAATAAAGTTAAATTGAAAAATATTCATAATATGGATATTTAAACACATTTTTGAAAATGGTGGCCGTTCATTTTGATACAAGCTTCAGTCCTTTTGTGCATATTATCGCACTATAGGCTAATGTACCTAATTCCAATTACCAGTTTCGTTCTTCATACTAGTAACTCATGTTAAAATAATTCCATACCTATTCTATAAAAGAGTACCTTACGTACTGTAAATTCAATCTTCACTTCTGCCCGATCCGAAAAGATAAACTTACTCAGACATGCTATCTACTGTCTGTCCAAGTGGTTTTGTCGCAGGGTCGTAGAAAGGAGAGAAATCACGTGACAGTTAATTACTTAACGAGGCCCTTTAAACAATTGTATAATATTACGTAGACGTCCAATTCCTAACAGAAATTAATGTTTTCAGAAAAGAGCTAAGACAGCCCAGCCACTAGCCTTTACAGAGATCGAGCAGAAGCGGGTGGGGGGAAACCGGGATGTGACATAGACAAACGGACGACAGTACCTCTGCGAAAATATGATTCAATACTGAAAGCTCTTTCATCACTGGAAAACGTGAACATATTTCTGGAACATACTATACTCACTTACTCAGTACTATGACGTAAGACGACTTTGACTCCATACGCGGACTTGAGGCAAATGTCAGGTAATCTATGGGGAACCCTCCGCCTCACCTCATCTCACTACATCTCGCCAAAAAATTGTAAATTGTAATCTTGTAAAATTTTGACATGTTCCATATCTTAAAGCTTAATTGCTAATATAAGATCTATGGAATACAATAGATGAAATGAAATATTATAAGATCCAATGACCAATCACACACCAAAATAATACTTACCTCAACAGTTGAAGTAAAATGCCAAAAGGACGACCCTAACACAGATGAGAAGATGGGGCGATTAAGGTACTAGACTCCTGGGAGGTACAAATTGGTGAACATTTGCTTTATAGAATTGCTCGAAATATTTGAATATTTTTCTGTGAAAATAACTTCACTTTATGTTACACAGAGCCCGTTATGTCTTGCAGCTTTTTCTGAACTTTAAATAAGGTAGTCAGTAGTTATAAAAGTATTCGAAATAAAAAAATACGAATTATTCGGTTGTTATAGGCTAAGATCTCGAGATATATCTCGAATAGTGAACAAGTATTCGAATACTTTGCTCAGACGGTAGATGCTGCGAGAAGAGAAGAATGAGAACAGAAAGAAACAGTATAGAGAACGAAGTTCTCGAGAACACCGATTGCTCATCAATCGTATACATTCGGCTAACCTCGCCCACGAACATGTGGTTGTTGCGTGCAATAAAGACTTGCTACAGATCGTTTCTCTCTCTCTTCCTCTCGTTTAATTGAACGCAAGAATACAATATCTATATCTTAAAGTTCCTGATAACTACATCATGTTATTAGAATAATAAAAAAATGTGCTTGCACAATAGACTGCTGCGACTGCTATCGTTATCGCTGTTATGCTGGATGTTGGATAAGAGAACCGAGAAGCGAGAACTACTCGAGGATAACCGAGGTGAGTAATCAAATTCTTATTCGAATGATAAAAAGTATTCGAGAACTTTTATTCCAACAAACGTTTCGATTCATAATATTATTCGGGAACAGATTATTCCATTCAGCCTATCACTAGTAATCAGGTACAGAGACATCATTTTATTTTTACTTCAATTTTTATTGTACCTGAGTTTTTGAATGTACTTCACTCCCACCCCTTCCACTAATGAAGTTCAACCGTCCTGCATACAGATCCAAGACCGCATATACAGTCATAGTAGCCTTACGGTCATAGTAAACAGTACGTTCCAAAAATATGTTTGCGTTTTCCAGTGACGAAAGAGCTTTCAATATTGAATCATTTTCGCACAGGTACTGTCGTCCATTTGCCTACGTCGTATCCCGGTTACCCCCACCAGCTTTTATTCGCCAGCTAGTGGCTGGGCTGTCTTAGCTCTTTTCTGAGAACATTAATTTCTGTTAGGAATTGGATGTCTACGTAATATTATACAATTGTTTAAAACTACTTAAATAAAAGGGCCTCGTTAAGTAATTAACTGTCACGTGATTTCCTCCCTTTCTACGACCCTATGACATAACCACTTGGACGGACAGTAGATAGAAAAATGTTATGTTTATTTAACGACGCTCGCAACTGCAGAGGTTATATCAGCGTCGCCGGATGTGCCGGAATTTTGTCCCCCAGGAGTTCTTTTACATGCCAGTAAATCTACTGACATGAGCCTGTCGCATTTAAGCACGCTTAAATGCCATCGACCTGGCCCGGGATCGAACCCGCAACCTTAGGCATAGAAGGCCAGCGCTATACAAACTCGCCAACCAGGTCGACAGTAGATAGTATGTCTCAGTAATTTTATCTTTTCGGATCGGGCAGAAGTGAAGATTGAATTTACAGTACGTAAGGTACTCTTTATTATTTCAACATGAGTTACTAGTTACGAAGGACGAAACTGGTAATTGGGATTAGGTACAATAGTCTATAGTGCGATAATATGCACATTAGAACTGAAGCCTGTATCGAAATGAACGGCCACCATTTTCAAAAATGTGTTTAAATATCCATATTATTATTATTTTTCAATTTAACTTCATTCTCTATATTGTACGCTAATGTGCTGTAGACAGTATAATATACACTGCATAATGAATACGTCCACATGGACAGCTCAGTTCGTGAATAAAATCACTTATTGTTAATTCTATATTGTATTTTGATTAAACGAAACCTAATGAAAATGATCAAACTCAAAATCGCGATGTTTCCTAGTTCACGTAAATGGATTAACTATTTTTCTTCCCTCCTATACCTAGCAAAGTGATTTGTTTGTATATTACGCCAGTATCATCGAACTCCAGTCGTGGAAGGGGTAGCAAACGGTGTTGATCCCCAGAAGTATAGCCAGGTTAATATTAAAAATGTTAGTAAAAATAAAATGATGTCCCTGTATTATAGTAATGGATTACATTTGCGTCCTAAAAGTCTGGGACATGATGTTTGATCACAGAACATCCTATTAGTGGAAGAACTGTGAAGGACAATCATCAGAACCTTTGAAGAGAAAACATTACGCTGTGGATATGTAAACCTCTGGACTCGACACTTCAATTTCACTGACCATGACTGCAATTTGCAAGTAACTCAATGAAGAAATACTATACGCAGTCCATATTTTGACATAGTTGACATTGTGAATAGTTCGTCTCTTTAAATAACAATAAAAAACACTAATAGAAAACATAAAACTTTGCTTTGTCCTTTGAAAAAACACGTGTTGCATTGTTGAGATGATATCAAGATATTTATAGCGGCACATTGAAAACCCTAATTCCGGAACACGTCAACGACATCCTAATTGCCAGAGAAAGATATGCGTAGATAAAGTGATGAAAAGAGAACCGTAAAGACAGGGAGAAGTAACATTGTTGCTAGTTCTCCGTTCAGGGCTATTATTTCACCCAAGTCTTCTTGTGACACCGGCACGGTTGACCCGTGGGAAGTTGATTTATGTGCAAGTGCGGTAAAGGTTTGGAGGTATCAGGATGTATGTTCTATACGTCAGTATTTAGGATAGAATAATGCTAGGGGTTTTGATAACTTAAACGTGGAGGTAAAAAAGAGATATGTGAATATGGTTTGAGCCATGTCACGACATAGCGTGGCTTCTTCTTAGAGCCACCTGTCGCCTCTTCATATCCGCCATCCGTCATATGCAAAAGAAGGAAGGAGACGCGGAGAGGAGAGGAGAGGGAAAACTACCCACATGCCATGTTACATGTAAGAAAGAAGTCTCTAGATTAATGTGCCCTCCTCTTGGTTATAAAGCTTTACAACTCATAAATGCCTCCGACCATCTTGAATTTTATTTTAGCCCTGACTTTACACGTACCGATTTGTTTAAAACAAAAAAAGTTGAATATTAAGAAAAAAAGGAAAACTTCAGTATGATTTCTAAGGTATCTCTTCTTCTAGAAATAGATACACACTAAACAGAGTGAATTTCCATGAGTTCTTAGAGATGTTCTTACCTTTTTTCTCTCAAAACCAATCAGATTTACCTGAGATTTGTCTTACGTTTAATAGACCTATTAACATTACTATTGCTACTGATACTACTACTAGTCCACACCTGTGGAGTAACGGTCAGCGCGTCTGTTCGCGAAACCAGGTGGCCCGGGTTCGATTCCCGGTCGGGACAAGTTACCTGGTTGAGGTTTTTTCCGGGGTTTTCCCTCAACCCAACATGAGCAAATGCTGGGTAACTTTCGGTGTTGGACCCCGGACTCATTTCACCGGCGTTATCACGTTCATCTCATTCAGACGCTAAATAACCTAAGATGTTGATAAATCGTCGTAAAATAACCTACTAAAAATACTACTCCTAACACTACTGCTACTATTACTACTACGACTACTACTAACATTACTGCTACCACTACTACTAACAATACTACTACCACCACCACTACTACTCATACTACTAACACTACTACTACTACTAACACTACTAAGTTACTACCACCACTACTACTAACACTACTCCTACCACTACTACTTACACTATTACTATCACCACTACTACTACTAACACTACTACTACTAGCCTATTACTACTACTAACACTTCTACTACTACCACCATTATTACTAACACTATTACCACTACTACTACTACCACCACTACTACTAATACTACTACTACCAGTACTACTAACACTACTTCTAACACTACTACTATCACTACTACCACTACTACTACCACTACTATTAACACTACTCCTACTAGCACCACTACTACTAACACTACTGGTACTACTATTACCATTACTACTACTAATATCACCACCACTACTATTACTACTACTACTACTACCACTACAACTACTACTACTACTACTACTACTACTACCACCTCTACTACTAGTAATACTACTACTACTACCACCACCACTACTAGTAATACTACTACTACTACCACCAAATGGCCGTATTTGTGACTTAAGTGGTAGAGCGCTGTCTTCCGTCAGGCGATCCGGGTTCGATCCAGGGCAGGTAATGATGGAATTTATGGTGAACAAAGCAGACGTTGCAGATTGTTTTCTCAGGGTACTCCCTTTTCTCTCTATCATTCCACTGACACTCTCCATTTTCCCCTCATTTTATCTAATGTCTGTAGTAGTTTAAAATAACATAGGCTGAAGTCTTTGCGGTAATACGGATTTACGATGCTGTTATAGGAAGGGCTTGGGACTCCAGATCATGGGATTTTTCATCTTCTTGTGTGCACTTTATTGTAACCATGATAATTTATTGTTTGTTTGTTTTATCTAGACTTCTGTAATGCATTTTGCTTTATATTTTAAGTATTTTGTGTTTTGTAATTGAAATTTCTCACAAATCAATTATAGACAAAAATATATTTTAATAATGGAAGAAAATAGCGTCCAGAATTAACTTTTAACACTTGACTTTTAGCACAGTTGGCTAAGGTGTTTGCCTGCCGATTCGGAGCTGCGCTCTGGCGAGGGTTCGATTCCCGTTTGGACAGATTACCTGATTTTTTTTCCGAGGTTTTCCCCAATCCTAAGCAAATGTCAGGTAATCTATGGCGAATTCGCGGCCTCATATCGCCAAATATCATCCCGCAATCACCAATTCCATCGACGCTAAATAACCTCGTAGTTGATACAGTGTCGTTAAATAACAAAGTAAAAAAAATATTTAATTAAACTTGATCAAAATCAAAGTGATTAATAATTGAAGACCTCGGGGATAAATAGTGATAACCCTCAAAATTGAGATTGACAGTTTTCTGGTTGTTAACAGCCTATAAGCCACATTATCTTTGATTGGGTTGAATAATTTTGTAAATATGTTAAAAATGATTAGATTATGCTGCTTGAAAAATATGGCAATCCTCTTGTGTTTGCAGTAAAAATTAAAATGTATGCAATTTTTAAATGTGGCTTATCATTATTTACCTCGAAGTCTTCAATTCTTTTCCAATAAATGCTTTCAGAAGTTGAACAAGGGGAACCATCAAACAGCGGTCACTATTTAAAAATACATATTTGGAATATGGATATTTATGTAAATACGCACGATTTATATTTTATTTTGGTGTAGGATTTTGAAAATTATTTCGGTTATAACTTTATTTTCAGACATTAGTCTTACTTGAAAGTTTTTCTTTGGTTATTAATTTGTGTATTATATGTACAGGGCTCCTACAAAAGATCTTTCCGGTTTCGAACATACGTAATTTACGTTCTAAAAATCTGAAGTACATGAAAATAGCACCAATGGAAAGAGAAACTAAAAAAGTATGGTTGTGGCAACATTGTTTTCCTAGTTGGTAACACTGCCTCATAATAGCGCATATAAACAAATTTGTTCATTGTTGAAGCGAAATGTCTGCTATTTTCATGTGAGTGCAACGGCATTACCGAACAAAGTTTGGTGCAGATCCACCCAGTGGGGCTAAAATCTGTAAGCGGTACATTGATTTTAAGGCAAGATTTTTCGTAAGCGGTTGCGACTTCATCCGTACCGACTACAGTTACTGCAAGTCTTAAACCAGAGGACAAAGTGCTACGAAGAAATTTCTGCATAATTATGCACACTTCAATTGATGAATTTCGTTCCATAGTGTTTTCTGACGAGGCCACTTTTCATCTTTCTGGTAAGGTGAACAGACATAACCTCAGAATCTGGAGGTCGGAAAATCCGCGTACCTACGTGTAACTTGACTACAGGCTTACCAAGTGGAGACAGATTGAACATCTTTAAGGTAAGTAACTAAACGTTTTGAGTTTCTCTTTCCATTGGTACTATTTTCATGCACCTCAGATTGATATAACGTAAATCACATGCGTTCTAAATCAGAAAGTTTTTTGTAGGAGTCCTGTATATATAGGTGTACAGTATCCACCGCCCACTGAACGAATATTGGTTAAACAAGCGGTGAGCGACTTCCGCCGATTTTGGAATAGACACCGACGCACTTAGGTTAGGTTAGCTTAGCTTAGCTTAGGTTAGGTTAGGTTAGGTTAGGTTAGGTTAGGTTAGGTTAGGTTAGGTTAGGTTAGGTTAGTTTAGGCTTTTATTATCCCGTCAAGATGAAGGTGAAAGCGGTTGAGTGTGATTTTTTGTTTTCTATGTTGGCAGTTCAAGTGCGTCGGTATCTATTCCAAAATCGGTGGAAGTCGCTCAACGCTCGTTTCACCCGAATATTTCACACTTTTATCCGCTATAAATCAATTTTCGCAAATCTAATGTAAAAGACTGCCTACACAAGCAACAAGTTAAACTAAATGTTTAGGATTAGTGTAAAACTGGCCTATGTCTCCTATAGTGGGCGGGACATAAGTAACATTCACTTTGTTACCATTATACGAGTATTTATGAAGTTTTATTTTTGTTTTAGATTTTCGCGTTCCGTGGGGTTCATCATATTTATGAGTGAGGTATGATTCAAAGAGACAAGTAAGTGAATTAACGTTAAATAATATTTCATAAAAATTTGAAAACAAAATAAATCCAAATACTGGAAATGTAAGAGTAACATCTTATAATTTCATATCAAGGGCATCATGTCAGAAGAGCGTATCAACAAATTTTGCGCTATTGAAATAGGCTACTGTATTTTTTATGGATCTCTTTTATGTTTTAAAACAAATTTTTGAGAATTACAATGGACATGAGAAGGAAGCAAAGAAAGTATCTTGTTATGTACAGAAAGACAGGAAAAATAATTTCTATTTATCTATATGCCTGTACTGTAAACTTTCAGTTTAGTTAATACGTCCTTCTGGCATGATGCCCTCGATATATAAATTTATTACGCTAATCCACTGAGTATCGACAGTATTTCTTTACCTCGTTGAACCCAATGTGCCAGGATATATATTGAACCTGACATGAAAACTATAGGAGGCTACATAAATGTGACAGGACTCTTGACATATAAAATTGTATCTTACGTCAAAATGAAATATCTCGGCAAAATTCATGTGACCTATTACAAATCTATAAAGAAAGAAACCTGCCAATAAAATAGTACTCGATCACTCTGGGAGGCTAGAGAAGTGCTTTCACTAAAGGGAAGAAATTTCTTTCTTTCAGAAAGTTATTGCAGCTGTCAGTAATGCTTTTAAGTCTGATTAGTGACATCCTGACGACATATTTTATCACCAAGAATATACACCATCGATCGTGTAATCGTATTTAACTATTTTCAGAATTTTAAGCGATGCTTAATGTAACTTAGCAAAATATTAATATTGTCTCTATTCTTAGGAGTATAATATTTGTTTAGGCTTAATAGTGTACTGTACATTTACTCTACGTTACGATTGTTAAAATTTTAATTAGATTTTCTCAATTTTATTCTTTTCCTCTTCTCCTGCTCCTTTTATTTTATTTTATTATTACATTTTTTTTCTTTTTGGAAAAGCCGTTGACTGAATTCCCAGTATGCTCAGTCAACTTAATAGAACAGTCTATTATGATAATAAATTATTGAAATAATTTTGTTTTTTTTTCTTTTAAATATACAGAAATTTGATTCGAACAAATATAACATTGAAAAATTCGTTTGCAATACGGAAAATTACATTAGTTCGGGTCAAATTTCTGCACATTTAAAGGACAACACTAAAGCATATAATTTATTATCATAATAAATTGCTCTTTTAAATTGGAGGAGGATATTGGTAATTTAATAATTTAATTTATTGTCATCAAAAAGTATACAAGTAATGGTGTACCTTCACAAACCTTTTATTTATTTTTTGTTATCTTTCTATTTTCACAGAGAGGGTTTGGAATTGAACGGATTACATCAGCTTCTTGTCTATGGGGATGACGTGAATATGTTAGGAGAAAATCCACGAACGATTAGGGAAAACACGGAAATATTACTTGAAGCAAGTAAAGCGATAGGTTTGGAAGTGAACTCCGAAAAGACAAAGTATATGATTATGTCTCGTGACCAGAACATACGACGAAATGGAAATATAAAAATCGGAAATTTTTCCTTCGAAGAGGTGCAAAAATTCAAATATCTTAGAGCAACAGTAACAAATATGAATGACACTCGGGAGGAAATTAAATGCAGAATAAATATGGGAAATGCCTAAATTGGAGATTTATCCTTCGAAGAGGTGGAAAAATTCAAATATCTTGGAGCAACAGTAACAAATATAAATGACACTCGGGAGGAAATTAAACGCAGAATAAATATGGGAAATGCGTGTTATTATTCGGTTGAGAAGCTCTTATCATCCAGTCTGCTGTCGAAAAATCTGAAAGTTAGAATTTATAAAACAGTTATATTACCGGTTCTTCTGTATGGTTGTGAAACTTGGACTCTCACTCTGAGAGAGGAACATAGGTTCAGGGTGTTTGAGAATAAGGTGCTAAGGAAAATATTTGGGGCTAAGCGGGATGAAGTTACAGGAGAATGGAGAAAGTTACACAACACAGAACTGCACGCATTGTATTCTTCACCTGACATAATTAGGAACATTAAATCCAGACGTTTGAGATGGGCAGGGCATGTAGCACGTATGGGCGAATCCAGAAATGCATATAGAGTGTTAGTTGGGAGACCGGAGGGAAAAAGACCTTTAGGGAGGCCGAGACGTAGATGGGAGGATAATATTAAAATGGATTTGAGGGAGGTGGGATATGATGATAGAGACTGGATTAATCTTGCACAGGATAGGGACCGATGACGGGCTTATGTGAAGAGAGCAAACAAGTAAAATACATTTAAAAGTGACTGACAGCTGATTTGAACAAAAAAATATCTCATTTCATTTGCCGAGTGCCTTATTAGTGATTCTATTGAAATTTTAAATCATCATTATTTGTAAAAATATTTAAATTAACAAAACAGCATAACGATGTAATATAATCACATTAAAACTTAAGGCAACTTATTAAACACAAGCAACTTCATTTATTTATAATTTTATTGTTTCATTTGAATGAACAGCTACATTCTTCTTGGTTAAATTTATGAGAGGACAATTGAAGACTGGACATATAAAAGGGGTAAGTGCCAATATTTTTTTTAATTAATTAAAAAAAAGTATATTTCCTCGGCTCAATTCTCTAAGAAAAATGATAAGTCCCATCGTAATTTTATTTAGAACCTAGCTTCTTCTATAGATGTGCCGCACAAGAAATGAAGATGAGTTCGATTATCATTAGTTTGAAAGGTATTCGTAAAAATCCAAACGTCGTACTGTGAATCGGGCTTTGGAATTGCTTGCATCGTAATACAAACATTGGAAGGTAAACTAAATGGAAGGTTGCGCTGTGACGTGAAGTACGGTGTTGAAGGGAAAGATAGGTCTGGTAATATCGGCTGCGCTTATTAGGGACAGATGTGACGAGGTAAGGAACGCTAAGCGCCATTCACTTCCGTGCGCTCAAGTGCATTGAAATGGAAGGAGGAATTTTTGAAAATCTGCTTCTAAACTGAGGTATGTTTATTTTGTTATTAATACATATTTTGAATTAATATTTCTGAGTATTTTATGTGGATAACTTTTAAGTTGTGCTCAAAACCACGGCTGCTTTCATAGAATTCAATAAGCTGTAACTCCTTAACGGTTGATAATTGGATCCATGTTCATATTACATTCTATTCTCAAAATGGCCTACAGAACTGAATCCTAAATCACGAGTCATTAGTCGTAAATCGCCCCTGTATACGTAATGCTGTCCCGCATTGAATGCTGATGGTAGCTGGACTCTTTAGCCATGGTCAGCAACCAGTCTACAAAAAAGATATTTCGAAATATGACCCTGCTCCTCCAACTTGGGGATTGGAACAACGGGTGAACTCCCTATCTTCAGTAAAGGAGTTATAGATCGAAGAGCCATTCAAAGACATTACTGAGGTTAGAAGTGTCCCAAGCAAAGCGCTCATCCTACCAAGTGTCGAGGTTAAGTAGGCACTTTTATCTCCCTGATTTTCATATTACTGTTTATGTATATACACATACAGGTACCTTTGTTGTCTTATTTTCAGTGGTTTAGTTGGGTCGGAACGCCGTTCCGGAAAATAAAAATGTATGCATGTCGGGAACATAAAGATGCCAAACTTGATACCCAGTACCAATCCATTTGGCGATTGCTAAATTGATAAGTGAGTTCCTGTAAATATTTTTTTCCAATTAAATCACTGCTTATTTGAAATATGTCTGTAAAACAATACAATTTATTAATAAAGGTAATAAAGTACGAATTGAATTCAGATCTCATAGAAGTTACTTATATTATGAAATTGTTTCTTTAATTTATATAAAATATTTTCATTTTTAAATAGTATTCTTTATAAACTAACAAGTTTTAGAATATACGTAAGTAAGTTGTGATTTATTATAATAAGTTGTATAATGATTATTTTTGTGTAAATTATTACCTATATGGGATTTAATAATTAGGTACCGGATTTTTATGTAATATCAAGGTGTGAAATATGTACTTATTTATGTAAGAAAAATAAGCTGAATATGTACCAAAATATGTAAAATCAAGAAAATATTTAATTTCAATATCTGGCAGGTATAGGATAAGGAAGACTCTCCAGTTGTGATTTCATTTTTACCGCACACTTGACACATTACTATTTTTCCATCTGTACTGAAAGCTTCGTCCATTGCAATCCATGATTTTATTTTTGTCCTTAGGGTTGAAGATACAGGGGCCATTTTAGATAGTTAAAACCAGTAGATAAACTCACTGCACTTTATAGGTACTGTAAGTACTAAAACTAGAGAACTGAGTGAAATAAATGATACAACAGTACTGCAAGTATTGTTTCGCTTTACTGGATTAGGAGAAAATAAGAGGAGATGTTGAACACATGCATTTTAGCTGCTCCCTGCAAGAAACAAGTACCTACTAAAACCTCAAACTATAGGCATTTACAAACTGTTGTTTGAAAAGTGACATTCCTGTCTTATTCAGAAGGGTAGGATTATTCCAGCCGAGAACAATACTTTCTAATTGCTCAGAAAATCCCATTTCCGTATAGTTCTACTAAATTTAAAATAAAGAGGTCAAGCAATAACCTGAAAGTCTCATGTCAGACTTGACACGGGTTTTCCCTGGAAGAATTAGGAACAGGGTGGGTAAGGTTGCAAATTGCATGAGAACGGCTTGTTAAGACGTGTGTAGAACATAGTTCGAGAAAAATCATGTCGTCCTCCACCGCATGAAGGCAACGCTACTTTCTGAGTGATTTTTACAGTACAAGGTAGTTGTATGAGAATGGTTGCCTTTTGTTCACTCATATTTACAGTGGGCGGTATGGGGTAAGTGCCTCATTACTTCCTGGAACTGAGGACGTTTCAGAGAAGTAAAAATGAATAAAACTCCTAAATATGTATACTATGCCATAATATGTACTGCAATGTGGGGTAAATAATATGTAAAAATATGTAGTATCAAATATTAATATATTAATGGTAATTACAAGATTCGCAAAGATTTGTTATTTATATACGGTTAGGTTGAAAGGAATATAATATGTAATCACATAAAAATCCGGTCCTTATTAATTATAAAGCACTGTTAGTTGCTTAGTTCTGTGGCCGGCGTAGAGGGGCCATACCATCACTTGCAAGGACAGCGGAGAAGCAGTGAGTGAGAGGGAGCTAGAGTCACAGTCTAGTATATACAGTCACGAAGCTCAATATGTAGTAAATATGCATACATTAGATAGTTGCCAACCACTATGATCGCTACTATCGCCTCATTACAGACAATGCGAAATAGTACCTGCACAGTCGATTGTTCCTAGCACCCTCAAAACTCAAGCTTCGTGACTGTATATAGTAGACTGTGATAGAGTGCTCTGTGGAAGCAACTATTTCGCTCTCACTAACCGTTTCTCCCTTACCCTACGCATGATGGTGAGATCTCTCTGCTCTGGCCAGTAGTTTGACTTGTTTAAAACATGCCAATGTAATTTGAAAACAAAGTGAAATAAAGAAATGTTATTCGAATGTCCTTTGTTTAATATTTTCTGTTTCTATATAGAAACAGTACATTGTTAAAGTAAGAATTCATTTAAAGCACTTTATTATACAAGCAGAACAATCCGCCATTTCTAATCCCACAGTCAAAGCTATATAATAATTTTAACATGAGATCATGTGCAAGGACAAGATTATGTATGCTTGTTTGAGGTTGGGAAACACTAAGCATTCACTATAGTTGCCCGTGAAATAAGCAAATACAATGATAAACATGTGTAAAACTTAAAGTTTGAAAGAATATTAAAAATATAAAGTAAACTAAATCCTATGTGCATTAATTTAAGTGAAAATTAATGAAGCAATTAATTTAAAAATAGGCTATAAAATGTGAAGCAAAGTAGACTCTATGTGCGTTAATATTTAGATGAAAATTAATTTAGTAACTAATTAAAAAATATGTAGTAAAGTAGCCCCTATGTCGATTATTGTTTAGATGAAAATTGATTTATTACAAAATAGGCTATTAAGTAAAATAAATGCTATGTCTATTAATGTTTCAATGAAAATTAATCAATTAATTTAAAGGTAGAAAGCAATTACAACTAAAAAAAAAAGTCCTGCACGTGGAGACTCAAACCCTCAAACCTCCGACTTAAAAACCAGCATTTTGACCACTAGGCTATCACTGACAACAACGAATTAAACGCTCTATATGAAGTAGTGTAGTAGTAGATGTTTCAATGAATGCAGTTAGAATCATGACTACTGAACGCAAGTATTGAAATCATATTTCATTTCTTCGAATATTTCACCATAAAATATGTTGGATTATATTATTACTAAGGAGAGGAAGTTCATGCATTTGCATATTTGTTCTCTATCGTTGTGTGAATATGCTGAAAGATTATCTACATGAATCACAAATTTCTGAATACAATGATATTACGCTTATTGTGCATAAAATTGCATGTTTTGCCTTTATTTATAAAATCATCATATTTTAATATTCATGCAGGAAAACTGCATATTATGTATGTTTATTTTTCTTTCCTTCATTTTTAAAAGTGTGTAACCTCGTAAACATGACAAATTTATGTTTATGAATTTTGAACGTAACGATGACGCCCTCATAGGGAGCCTCTCAAGTTAGCAACTGGTATTCCTTTACTGCAGTCTTCAGCAGATTTCGATAGAACAATATCCAGTTTAACATCAGTTCCAGGAAATGTAGGAGATAAAGTGATCGAAAAAACAGCAAATTTTCTTTCCAGAAAAACCTGTCTATTATCAACTTAAAGAAACTCAAGATATTCTCGAAGGAAAAACGCCCTAAAAACCACCAAAATGTTCTACAGAACAGCTCATAGCTTTTGTGCAAGTCCCTCTCACTTCTTGTGACATAGAACGAAGTTTTTCGCGCTACAAAGCTATGCTGAGAGACAACAGGCGAAGAATGACAACAGAAAACATACGTCACTGCTTAGTTGTGAACTGTAACAGCATAAATGGAGCATTCAGCAATGAGGCAAGTACTTCAAAGTCCATAGACTAAACGTAAGTTACCTATTCCTTATTATTGTGTTAAAATAATCTCAGACTGATAAAGAATATTTTGTAGCATATTTATCTATTTTTACGGCATAAATGCATACATATTCTTCACGTTTTTAGGGCATGAATTTCCTTTGCCTGATTATTACATTACAAAGGTAATATAATAACTTATTGTTAACGTCCAATCCTTTCGTCTCGAATTTACGAGCCACTTATTTCTCCTTTTTTGTTGGCAGGAAAATGGTACAGTTTCTAAACTCCATGCCTACAATTATTTGTACAATTTGGAGCCTCATAACCAACCATTGCGTAAAATTAATAATACAGTTTGTTTAAAACTAAAATGCATCCATATATCAGATATTTTACTTTCCATATTGTTGTTTCCGCCACACAGACGTCACATGACGTCACTCGCTTGGGAATCAACATGGCGGATTGATCTGCTCGGGGAATATAGTGCTTTAGGTTCAATTAATACGTCACAATACCCAAATAAATATGAATTATATCTAAGTTTGTTTATTCTTTTCTGCGGTTGTATATAATGATCCTGTGTAATGTATAAGTTATATCTAAGCACATATTGTTTTCCTTTATCTTAGTTTATAATTTTTTGCTTTTCTATTTTTTCTTCTTCGTCTTTTTTTTATTCTGTAGGACAGTGATGTCAAAGCAAGCGCATTTTTCTGACGACGTCGTGCGCGGGCATCACGCGCTAAGTTTGGAAAGAGGAAGGGTTGTGTATATGAATAAGCAGCCTGTTGGATTAAGAAAACAGTGGTGCACAAACTTCAAACGAAACTTGAAATTTTATGTCTTTATTTTTATATGGCTTCTTTCTGTTTGATATTACCTGTATTGTCTGTAAAACAAAGGTACTAATACCAATTTATTAATATTGCAGTTGTGTTTTAAATGTTAATAACATAATAAAGAGTTAAGAAGGAATATTCACATAAATTCCACAGTAGTACAACTATACTGCATTAAATGGATGAAATACATAAATCATAAAGAAAGTGATATCCAAAAAAAAAAAAAATAAATAAATAAAAGAGATTAATTATGATATAAGTTGGAATTGATATTGATGGTACCCTTAGCCTTATAAAAGTAATCAATAAACTAATCAAAACAATATTACAGTACAAAGCAAAGTTACCTAGATGCTGTATATGTTTTAAGTATAACTAATATTCCATAACAAAACTCTTATCGTATTATGCTTTTAAGATGATATTGGTTAGCAACTTCCTAACATCAGAAAATTAAATTATTTTCTCGAAATGTCCTGAAGATATAGAGCTTACATTTTTATAACACGTGGGCACATATCTTTTGCTTATGATGTAACAGTAGTTGCTTTGTTAATTCATTTCCTTACAAACAATCTCCATGCGAATATTTTAAAAATGTTCAATACACTATCTTCAGTAATACGTATTTACGTGTATTAGATTTACGAAAACATTCTGTAGAGCTACTAAATAAATAGGCCTATATCTGAAAAATTCACTTTTCTATCAAAAAAGTTGAGAAAATATATGTTTTAATAAAAAAATGAAATTTGTGAAAAATGAGCATTAAAATTAAAACTTACATACTTATAATGCACTTATACTTCTCAGACAAATCTAAAAATTAACATGGATACAGTTTTAATAAGTTCTCTTCCCTTTATCTATTGAATCAGTGCTCCCTGAATATAGCTCGATCAAGCGGCATATACTACCACTTTCGTCTGTCTCTTTCCTTTCCGCTGTAAAGCGCTCAGGCTCTCCTGAGCTCTAAAGCGCGCGCTGCTCCTATGGGCATCAATTGACATCACTGCCGTAGGGTAACCTAGATTTAAATAAATTAATTTTTCTACATATGAACATGTAGCCATTTTCGTAGTACAAAAATTTACATATGTGACACAGGCATATCGTTATGCACAATCTAGAGCATCCAATTTCCATATTGGAGACGTGGGATCGAATCCCTTAAAATCCAAGTGGAATTTGTGGTGAACAAAGTCGATTCTAAGTGGTAGGTTTTCGCGGAGTAATACAGTTTTTCTACCAGTATTTTACCATTTCTCCATTAACCTACATCATCACTATTTGGTGCTATATAGATCGCCTCTCATGATGCAACAAGGGAACGCAACGACGGACGCCGACAGTAAAAATATCTACAATTACAGCAGGGAATTATGCTAAATCATGTACCCGCTTTCAGAACAAAAAAAAAAAAACTAACACATGTATTCAAATGCCACCTTTGTAACAGCCGGTATATCAAATTAAGTAACTTAGAGAAGGGGAATTTGAATGAGTCAGAGGAAAATCAGTGCATGTTCTTGTGTGGTGTTTATCGATTAAAGGGACTCATTCCAACCTCCCGTAGTATGATGTAAGTATAATATTTTGTCTTGTACATCTATAGGTTCTACAGATCTCGCTGTACTGTCGTATATGTAGGATACAGCAGTGTACGCTGAAAGAAAGACAGAGTATGGACAGTCTTTCGCGTGTTGTATATCTCTACAGACGTCGCTGCACCGTGGTACATAGTGTAGGTACGCAGAAAGACTGCAGAGCATGGACAGCATGTGTAGCTGTACCTATGGATGCCACTGTTCCATCGTAAATGTGTACAAAAATGTAAGTTCGTATCGCAAATTTGCGTTAAAAAGTCAGTATGAAGGCAAGATTCATCAAACTGTGTTGTCAACACGAGAGAAAGTAAGGCGGCAGCTGAAATTGTCATCATGCATAAACAACAGCTCATACTGGTCCTGCAGCGGAGTTCGTCGAAAGGTAAGAACACTCATGTTCGTGTTTATAATTCTGTAGTGCTCGGGAAAAGTGGCACAAGTCAAAAATGTTAATTTTACAGAAGGAAAAAACTCTCTTCACACTGGTTTATGTCGATTTGATTTTCTTCTGTATGAATTATTGTAATGGGAGGAATACTTATGTCTCTTTTCCCAAGCGAGCAGATGTTCCGTAAGTTGTCAATAAATTAATAAAAAGTGTTTGTGGAAACTGACTTATGCCACTTTTCCCAAGCATTGCAGAATTTTAATGGTATGTAGTAATTTTCATGCTTTTTGACAGTGCATCATCACACATAAAAGAAATAAACTGAAATTATAATATACGGAATGAAGTTATTCTTTGAGGTATTTCAAACAAAAAAAAGTTTAATATAATTGTGCTCGTTTTTGCTCCCATTTCGTGATAAAAATGGTTTTATATTAAATATTTCATAGTGTGTTTTGGGAAAGCTATTGATTTTATTCCCAATATGCACAGTCAATTTAAGAGAGCAGTGTATAATGGTAATAAATGCTTGAAAGAATTTTATTTTTGTCCTTTAAATGTGCAGAAATTTGATCAGAACAAATGTAGCTTTTCGTTCTGCAAAGAACTTTTACAGTGTTACATTTGTTCGGATCAAATGTCTGCATATTTAAGGGACAAATCGAACATTCTTTCATACATTTATTATCATAATACACTGCTCTCTTAAATAGGCTGAGCATATTGGAAATTAGATCAATAGCTTTTCAAAAACACGCCGTGAAATATTTCATACAAAACATTTTTCACCTCGAAAAAGAAACAAAAACGAGCAAAATTATATTAAACTCTCTTGTTTGAAATATCGCAAAAAATAATCGCTTGAAATTAATACTATTAGGCTACTTATGGTTCAATCTGTGTAGAATGATTTAAGCATGTTCTAATATTTTACTAACTTATTAATATGGCCAAAATTCAGTACTGTTATGATATCTGAGGAAGACAGCACTAGAACTCAAATCTTTTTTATTTCTGGATAAAAACTTCGATTTTTTTTAAATAATAATATTACAAACGAGTAGAATGCCCGTTTTACGACTGAAATAGTAAAGTGCGCGAAAATCTTCTGATGTCGAAAATTCAGAAATTATACAAAATCCTAATGATAAAATACGTAAAAAGTAAGAGCGAAGATTATTTAAAAATATAGAGAGATGAGTTTGTTAAGACAGGAATACAATTGAATGAAGGTAAAGTCTAGAATCCAGATAACAATTTAACGACGTATGCCGTTCTTGCACTTGTTAGTTTTGATTTGCTTGGAATAGTTCTAGATTGGTGATGGCTACTTGAAGAAACGGCGTTTAAGTAAAAGTACACTGCTCTGCCAATTTAGTACAATGCGTTTCAGTCTAGAGAAAGCATTAATACAATAAAATATGGTCTGTTGTGACGAGAATCCAAGACCCCGCATACCGGTAAGGCATCATGTCACAAACACGTTCACGTCTGAGTATTTCTGATAAAGTGAATATTATTCGACGCCTTGAAAGTTTATTGCAAGAGAGTTTAAGTCATGTTTATATACTTATTCATTTGTTTATTTATTTAGGCCTATTTATTTATTTATTTATTTAGGCCTATTTATTTATTTATTTATTTGTTTATTTATTTATTTATTTATTCATTCATTCATTGATCTTTTTAACCATTTATTTATTTACTTACAATATGATACATCGTCTATATTAACTTTGTATTAGATTTATTTCTATATAATTAATTAACAACTTTTAAATACCCATTCCCGTATGATCGATTATTTACTGTCCATAATAGTCATCGACTTTCATGCTCTACCTAAAAATGATGCTTACCGATTGCAGGGGACTTGCTCCGCGTGTTATATCTAAGTAGGTAAACTTTGGCTTTCTCCTATATCAGCGGTCATCAAAACACTGCACGCTCGGGCTAGCGTCTTTTACCCGCGGACAAGACACAGCCCTAGCATGCATTCGTGGCTGCTGGCGGGTATACTTCTCTCTATCCCTTGTGCACGACGGAGCAGAGTTCCTTACCTTCCATGCACTCTACCCATTTCAGCGAGTGCTGTCGACCACTATCCTATATCGACGGAGCAGTGTAATACTATCTAGACGCTCGGGTTCGATCCACGGCTAGGTCGTGATGGAATTGATTGTAGGAAAAGCAAACGCTGCAGATTGCTTTCTCGGGTTACTTGCATTTCCCTTCATTATTGCACTAGCACTTTTCATTTTTCTCTAATTTCTTCTATCATCTGCAATAGTAAAAAATAGGGATTAGTACGTGTTTCTAATACTGATATAGGAAGGGCTTGGGGTTCCGGTCCCCGGGACTTACTAGGCACTCGTTTGAGGATGTGCGAGACCGAATTCACGAATGCCACCCATATCATCTATCGGACTTGTAAAGCCAAACCTAGTAAACGTAATTGAATGCATTTTCTCGGCAGTCTACTACACGTAACGTCTAATAATATCAACTGAATAGCCTACATATACTTAATAGAGTGTTTACTGCACAGTCTCTTGCATAAACTTAATGCCAGAAAGATCAAAAAGCGACATTGGTTGTCCGGAACTAAATCCGATGGAATTAATAACATTAATGTTATTTATTTTACCGAATACAAACTAAATGCAGCGAAACTAGTGCTGAGGTAGTTCCGGTGATTTTTTAAGTGAAAATGCTTGAATTTGGAAGGAATTTTTTGTGGAAATGGATTTAAAAGTTAAGGACTTTATAGGAAAATATTTGAAGAAAAGGAAATTGTTCCAAAGTGTCGTAAATTATGTGTGAAATGAGAGGTTTATGATAATGGAAGTACAAACGTGTGATTTCTAGTGAAGGAAAGGTACGTAAGAATATAAAACACACGATACGATGTAATGTGAAGAACGCAAAACTTGTATTAATTAAAAAACTACTGAAAATAGTAAAAACACAACAAATAATACTGAAATAAACATTTCCATTATGTAATTCCGTTTCCACGACCACCATTATGGTAACCAGTACAGACAACATCACTAAAAAAAATCACTAAGTTTTGAAAATCCCGCACAGATTCGCGCAAAAACCTAAACTAAACTAACCTAAACTAATCTATTACAGATTCGTACATGCAAGGCAGACTCGGGGACAATATAAAAAATGTAAAATATGAACAATTCCAGTTATTTATTAAACATTTTCTATATGGTAAGAAGAATAAATATTAAAGAATACAATAAAAAACATAAAATAATGACTTTGATATCGTAAGTATTTGAAAAAGAAAAAGAAAATACTAGAGAGGATACTACACTTTTTTCTGTTCTCAGTGACAATATTTTAAAATAAAATTCATCTTGTAATTATATAGAAAACGAGAAATATAGTTTCTTAAAGTCAATTTAAGAGAAATTTAATTTTATAATTTAAGAAACAATATACCTACATTAATTGTACCTATTTTTAAGAATGGGACAAGCCTAACTTTGGTAAATTTCGACAAATATCACTTTTGTTGACGTCGTACAAAATTTTGTCCAATACTCTTTTGAGAAGATTAATTCCGTACATAGATGAAATTATTGGGAATCATCAGTGCGGTTTTAGGCGTATTAGATCGACTATTGATGAGATTTTTTGTATTCGACAGATATTGGAGAAAAAATGGGAGTATAAGGGTACAGTACATCAGTTATTCATAGGCATATGACTCGATTAAGAGAGAAGTTTTATATAATATTCTTATTGAATTTGCTATTCCCAAGAAACTACTTCGATTAATTAAAATGTGTCTCAGTGAAAATTACAGCAGAGTCCGAAAAGGCCAGTTTCTATCTGATGCTTTTCAACTCACTGCGGGCTAAAGCAAGGAGATGCACTATCATCTTTACGTTTTAACTTTGCTCTAGAATATGCCATTAGAAAAGTTCAGGGTAACAGACAGGGTTTGGAATTGAACGGGTTACATCAGCTTCTTGTCTATGCGGATGACGTGAATATATTAGGAGAAAATCCACAAATGATTAGGGAAAACACGGAAATTTTACTTGAAGGAAGTAAAGCGATAGGTTTGGAAGTAAGTCCCTAAAAGACAAAGTATATAATTTGTCTCGTGATCAGAATATTGTACAAAATGGAAACATAAAAATTGGAGATTTATCCTTCGAAGAGGTGGAAAAATTCAAATATCTTGGAGCAACAGTAACAAATATAAATGACATTCGAGAGGAATAAATAGGGAAATGCCTGTTATTATTCGGTTGAGAAGCTTTTGTCATCTGCCAAAAAATGTGAAAGTTACAATTTATAAAACAGTTATATTGCCGGTTGTTCTGTATGGTTATGCAACTTGGACTCTCACTTTGAGAGAGTAACAGAGATTAAGGGTGTTTGAGAATAAAGTTCTTAGGAAAATATTTGGGGCTAAGAGGGATGAAGTTACAGGAGAATGGAGAAAGTTACACAACGCAGAACTTGTATTCTTCATGTGAAGTAATTAGGAACATTAGATCCAGAGATTGAGATGGGCAGGGCATGTGGTACGTATGGGCGAATCCAGAAATGCATATATAGTGTTAGTTGGAAGACCAAAGGGAAAAAAAAAACCTTTGGAGATGCCGAGACGTAGATGAGAGGATAATATTAAAATTGATTTGAGGAAGGTTGGATATGATGATAGAGAGTGGATTAATCTTGCATAGAATAGGGACCGATGGCGAGCTTATGTGAAGGCGGCAATGAACCTGCGGGTTCCTTAAAAACCATTTGTAAATAAGTAAGTATACTTTCATTATGTCTATGTTTATTATTTTAGCTTGCGGACATCAAATATGGAATTTTTGTGAAAATGACCCATATTATATTATTGCAGAACGTATCTGACTGTAAGTTCACCGTAATATCGCAAACTTCGACAGTCTATTGTGTACAAGCTTAAAGACAAATAGAACATTAATAGGATATCACTTCAGAGACTTCAGAAACTGCCTGGCTCTAGTACGAGTATGAACCCCCGGAGCAAATGCCAAGAAGCGTGCTAACAACGGAATTACCTAGAATGACATATATCACTGTTAGACGAAGGGTGACGTCTGCCTTCTCTAAATCGATCGCCACCCCACCCTCTATTGACCCAGACGACCGATCATTCCTCCAGCAGAGGTAATCGCCACCTGTGAATCAAATCACAGAAAACAATTCCACATTCTCTTTCAATGCCTGATAATGTTAGCTATCTAGATGAGGACCAGCACTTTTTTTTTTTTTATTTTATCTGAATGAGTTTTCCGATCAAAATCTATTGTAATGACACTTAACTGACATATGATTGTGAGTCTCTTGTGATTCACAATCATTCCACACACACCTGATACCAAAAAATAATACTCCCAACTTCATAGAATTACTATCTCTTAAAATGTCGTAATCGGCATTCGACGAATCTGTGAATGATCCATTCTGAATGACTTGCGAGGGAAGTCAACCGAAAACATTTCTCTCCTCCCCTCCCTTCCTTTTGACCTCTCGTCGTATGCGTCACTCCTAGAGATTGGCCGAATGTTCCTGTCGGTTAAATTTTATTATTATTTTTGCAATCTACATATTTATGTGTAAATGAGTTATTGATGAAATTTAAGATTAATATAAACAAAGAACGCAAGTACAGTACCAAATATTATTCTTAACCCTGCATTACGTCAATTACAGAACGCTCTTTAGTCACTCAATATTTACTCTGCAGAGAAAAACGAACATTGTAAAGATTAATTTTTTGGTCCTACAGAATATATATTTTGGTAATAATTGTTATTAGAGGCCACAAAGGGAAAAACACTAGAGTTGGAGGATTCGATCCAGTGCTGTGGATTGAACTTCGGCATAGCTCAGTGATTAGAGCACGTAGAACCAAAGATAAAAGTTCGATCCAAGGTCCCGGAGTGAATTTTTCTCCTCTAATAACCATTAAAACGAACGTTGTCTTTACTATTTATTTAAAAAATAAATGACCATCTAACTAAGAAAAAGTCTATGCTATTGAAAGAGGAGGCGTTAATACGCTTTGGAATAATTCAGTGGATAAGTAGTAACACATTTTGAAACATCCAAATACCCTGCTACATCAGTGCAGGATCTATAATAAAACATATGGATAAGAAATATAATTAATAAATGCAATGGAATGGATAGGTTAAATTCTAAAGAATTTTTACGGGAAAGCTATATCAACAAATAAATATACTCTTCTTCTTCTTCTTCTTCTTCTTCTTCTTCTTCTTCTTCTTCTTCTGGCATTACAGCTCTGGGTGAGCTTTAGCCTGCTTCACGACGCTCCTCCATTTCCCTCGGTCTAATGCAGTGTTCAAATAAGTATACTACATAGAGTATAAAATTTCACCCAAAAACATTGCTTTTCGGTCCTGAAAATTGTGTACAGCAATGCAAAGAGAGAAAAAGACAGTATTCCAGTAAATTAAATTTCTTACACTATTGACAGTCTTCCAAATAAAACAAAATTAAAAATGTTATTAGAGACAAAATATTACAAGTAAGCAATATCGTTGAGGTTATGAAAACAGATTTCACTGGAAGAAATACATATTTTAAGATTAGGTTATCATGGAAAAGAGTATGAAATTTGATAAATAGTTATTCTATGTTTGGTGACAAAAATTTAATTTGATTCTGTATTGTGAAATTAAAAAGATTCTGTAAGGTAAAGATAAAATTTTAATAAAATTCAGTGTTAGTCATCTGGAATTTATTAACAACATAGGCCTATCTATATTACGATACATAATTTAAATTGCAATGCACAATCAACGTCTTTACAATCCTGATTTAAAACATTTTAAACCTCGTAATAAAAAGCTCCAAAATTTACTCTCCGCTCGACTTGGATTCCGACACAACTGACACACATCATGGAACATAATACACTACATGTAAACTGGAACTAAACAGTCAAATGCACGTATAGCGCAGCATGAATTTTACCTAATGAATATCAATGTGTGTATGTGTGTATTTATATATGTATAATCACTCATAAGACAATTAATTAGAGGTGTAAACTATACTATTGGTTATTGTACATTACACAAATTCACAATATTTTAGTATGTTTGAAATTGTTCATATTTAATAATAATAATAATAATAATAATAATAATAATAATAATAATAATAAGCTTATTGCCAGAAAAATATAGTACAATGAAATTGTGGATGTACAAAATTGTAGCATTCCACTGAAAGAGAGTGATCTCGTGCTCAGGGGAGGATTCGATACATAATAAAGTTACATAGACTATATAGGCCTAAATTATAAGAAAAGATGAAAATAACAATAAAAATTAATATTTACTCATAACAAATTGCTGGCATATATTTTTGAGTATGAAACTATTGGAATTAAATGATTTGGGGTATTTCTTTATTAATTTGTTATAAATTCTAGAGCCGATATTAGTGCTATTGTTGAAAGCAGTGCTCGTTAAACATTTGGCTTTGGTTTTGAGTTCGTGAGTATATGATCTGAAGACTTAACATTATTATTAACATTATGTATTAGTCACAGAGACATAATGAAATCGAAGTCTTAAAAATTCTGAACTCAATAAGCAATTCAGGCGCCACATAAAATTTCTTCGTCGCCATGGCTACCTGGCGCCCGTAACTTTTCTACCCCTGATTTTTACAATAAGTAAAACGCATATAGGTCCAGCGCCGTGGCGTCGTGGTCTAAGATATCCTGCCTAGGACTCGCGTTACGGAATGCGCGCTGGTTCGAGTCCTCATGCGGGATTTTCTCATGAAATTTCGGCCATGTATGGGACCGGTGCCTACCCAGCATCGTGATGCACTTGGGGAGTTATGATAGTAGCGAAATCCGGTTGCGAAAGCCAGCTATAACGGCTGGGAGGATCATCGTGCTAACCACACGATACCTCCATTCTGGTTGGATGATCGTTCACCTCTGCTTCGGCATGTGGGCGTGAGGTCAGCAACCATCTGGTCGGTCTAGGCTCTTCACGGGCTGTAGCGCCACGGATTGTATCATTATATTAAAACGCATCTAGATACTTTAGAACTAATTAAAGTTTTGAATTAACAAATGAAAAAACATAAATTGTATTTGGTCTTTGGAGAAACTTCGGGGCTTGTACCGCGTTGTCTTGGTGTTGGTTGCTAACGTTTCGACGGCTGTTTTGTGGTCATACTGAGAGCAGTTGGATAAGGAAATAGTATGCGAGCTTATATATATATACAAGCTCGCATACTATTTCCTAATCCAACTGCTCTGAGAATGACCACAACACAGCGGTCGAAACGTCAGCAACCAACACCAAGACAACGTGATAGAAGCCCCGAAGTTTCTCCACAGACCATGTACACCAGCCGCGGAAGCCTATGCGAATAAATTGCATTTGTTGCAACAATATTAATTTTAAAAAATATTCAAATTCCTTTCTACAAACTTAAAATAAAACAAATTGTCAGTGCGTGATTTGCGGAATCTACCAATTACAATAAATGGCTGTAAACAATGCAAGCGCTTCAAATAAAAAAAATGTCCTTCTAGAATATGTGTTATTTTTATGTATAAAATTTAATAATACATTGATATAAATTTGATGTATTTTGAAGACTTCAAATTCTGAAAACATTTTTTCCGTAGGATAAACAATAGATTTTTTAGACATATTTTAATTATTTTTCTCTGTAATACATCTAATGGATTAAGGTTAGTTTTATAAGTACTGTCCCATCCTAATATTCCATATAAGTTAACAAACTTTGTTTCTGATAAAATGCATTTTCTTCTTTCCTAATGACGTGCCCACTACAAAATTCTACTATTGCAGCACTCATTTCCAACCACCTAGCTTTGTTTTGTTTTCGAATGCTCACTGAACAGCAGATCTGAATTATAAGTAGCCGTCAAGCTATACTCCATAGTTTACAATTCATTTTATATATCAATATGCCTGGTAAATTATTAATATGTATTTATTAATATGTATTTAATGAATTTCAATCTTAAGACATATCAACTTGCAAATGTTTATTTGCTATTTAATAACAATATATGAACGTTTTCGCCGTTTAGGGTATCTTCAGATATAACAAAACATATAATCTGGACCTATATAGCTCATCTAATTATTACGAATTATAATATTGATTTTTTCTACTTAATTTTCAATGAATGATTAAAATTCATACCTAACTCATGATTTATCTATTACGAAATTTATCGTACATTCCACTACATTCATAATCAACGAGAATTTATTCAGTATCTTAACTAATTACACCTAACAGTAATTCTTTAACATAAACAAAATTAGTTCAATATTGAACGTTTTTAGTAAGTAATCTTATAATAATAATTATCTGCGTCTCTATATAATAACGTGCCTATACTTTGCATTTATTATTATTTCTCAATATCTATTTTCAGGTGAAACAATTACAAAACACACGAACATCAACTACGCAAACTATCTTGTAACTAACGACAATTTTCAGCCATGATTACTCTAAATATTTTATTATCTTCATTATAAATTTTAAATTTTAACATTGACAAATTTTAATCACTGTATATTAATTGTAAAGTAGTCATCAACGTCAAACAACATCCATTTCAAATGCCAACGGCCTCTCTAAGTGAAATAATTACAAAACACACGAACATCAACTACGCAAACTATCTTGTAACTTACGACAACTTTCAGCCATGATTACTCAAAAATATTTTATTATCATCATTGTAAATTTTAAATTTAACATCATTGACAAATTTTAATCATTGTATATTAATTGTAACATGAGCTATATGTATAAAATAAAATATTCGTCCAGTCTAAGTTCAAAATCCAAAGATTATCTCAATATTCATCCTGTATTATGTCATAGTTTACATAAAGCTCATGAATTTCATGTATCACATATATTGTTCTCTATTCCTTGTTAATTGCATAATTTACTATTATAGGTCCAGATTATATGTTTTGTTATATCTGAAGATGCCCTAAACGGCGAAAACGTTCATATATTGTTATTAAATAGCAAATAAACATTTGCAAGTTGATATGTCTTAAGATTGAAATTCATTAAATACATATTAATAATATACTCCATAGGTCTACATATCTACACTGCTGCGGGTTACCTGGAGGCTTTAGGTAACCAAACACAGGACTCTAGTTACGATAGGCCCTAACGAAAACATAGTTTTAGAAATTTACTGTTTGGAAAAATAACTAATAATTCGTAATAATTAGATGAGCTATATAGGTCCAGATTATATGTTTTGTTATATCTGAAGATGCCCTAAACGGCGAAAACGTTCATTATATTGTTATTAAATAGCAAATAAACATTTGCAAGTTGATATGTCCTACATGTTGGAATCTACTCTTTAAACCCAATAATTCTGCATAGATTTCATTAAAATCTCTCATTTATACATCGCGACTTCCTCTTGAGTGTATCTTGAACCAGGTACTCATGACGAAGACCACTACCGAAAACAAGGCGACTTAAGCCGATTCAGCTGGTCGTACAATCATTTCTTGTAGGTCACGCTGATGTGGTGGTTCTGCTGAAATAAAATTGAACACAAAGAAACCTAGTATTGTTCTAAAAAGTGTGAGAATCACGTAAATTGGTTGTTGAAAGAAGCGAATGCAAATAGTTACGCGATCAGTTAGAAAATAAACATTCCATTCATTCTTTTTTCTAATCGTAGTATATTTATGAATGGGTAATTTCAAGTGTGTTGTAATTCCTCTTTCTAAATCAGCGGACCGTAAACTATTAAACTAGACCGTCCACCCATTCACTGGAGCATTAAACAGTAGTAGAAAGCATTACACGTCATAGTGTTAAATCCTTTAACATCTGTTGAAGGATAGAATAGAGCATAGTATGTACTTCGTCCAACTTTACGTGTGCATGTTGTTATTGACGATTCCTCAAGAAAGGAACAAAACTCTGAGATTTGTTGTGTATCAGTGTAACTCGTAGTCCGTGGCGTGAGAACCCATGAAGGAACAAGATTGACCAGTCGACTGCTGGCCTCACGTCCACATGCCCCACAGATGTGAATGATAATCTTATCATACGGGGATGACGTACACGACGAGATCCTAAGTCGTTTAACTGGTTTTCGAAACCGGATTTTGCTGCCTATCATATCTCCTCAAATTCATCACGACGCTGGGTGGTTACCGGTCTCATACACTGATCAAAATTTCATGAGAAAATTCCTCACCCTTGAGGAATCGGATCAGCGCTCATTCCATAATGCGAGTCCAGATCACGATGCTACGGCACGGGACTGTGTAAAATGTTTGCACTTCAACAAAATCAATAAAAGTTTTATTAATAGTAACTACTAATTTTTTCTTCGACTGATAATGTCGTATGTTTAGTCAGTGGTCCTAAGACTGATTGGATCCTCGTGACATCAATAAGACATCACATATGAGGCAACTAAGCCAGGAATTAAGGGTAGCCAGTTCCTTTCCACCTCCATTGCATACATCGCTGAGTAGTAACATATTTCACTAATCAGACTTGAGATATAAGCAACCATTTGTTCTTCCTCTGACACACACATCGTCTAGCTCAGTGGTCGTCAGCACTCGCTGAAATGGGTAGAGTGCATGGAGGGTAAGGAAATATGCTCCGTCGTGCATAGACGGGGATAGAGAGACAGCATACCCCCTAGCAGCCACGAATGCACGCTAGGGCAGTGTCTTGTCCGCGGGTAAGAGACGCTAGCCCGAGAGTGCAGTGTTCTGATGACCGCTGCTCTAAATACACTATCAGTCAGAACCCCTGTTAGAGTTAAGAGAGAGGATAGAAAATAATTTTTCTATATCTATTTTACAACATTGTAAATTGTAATTTCATTGAAGATGTACCATAATTCATAAAAATATAAGAATGCAGTTCCATATTTTTCCCCTGTGAAAACGTGAATAGGGCCTACGTCTTTAAAATCAGACCGAGATATAAGATATCAGGAAGGAAACTGCGATATAACGAAGTGAGGTTTTAAGGGTGATCCATTCCGACACTAAAACTTCATGAGTAATAATACGATTGAAATAAATGTGGTCTCGTTCGATTGGGTATACGACTACGATGCGAGCATGAACTTGGCATTTTGGGAGTGCGCGAAAATTTCTAAACATAGATCTATATCTCGCGACTCCGATGTGCTTGCGCCCCGATTTGTTGCAAAACAAAAAATCTCGTCTATATCTATCTATTTAAAGACAGACATATTCACGTCAAACCTACGGCTGTCTCGGGCATATCGGTACTATTTATTCTTTTATTCTTTCCTGCTTTCTTTCTCTCGGCCTCTTCTCATACTCTTCCTTTTCTCTTACTTTTTCCTTTCTCATACTCCTCCCCCCCTCTTAGACTTTCCTTTCTCATACTCCTTCCTTCCTCATTAGTTTTCCTCCGTCATACCCCTCCCTTTCTCTTATTTTTCCCTTCCTCATACTTTCCCTTCCCCATACTGCTTCTCCTTCTCCTACCTTTCTCTCGATGTTCCCTACTCATAATCTTTCTTTTCTCTTACTCTTCCCTTCCTCATATTCCTCCAGTCCTCTTAATCTTTCCTTCCTCATATTCTTCCCTTTCTCATATCTTTCATTCCACATTCTCCTCCCTTCTTTTACTTTTATTTTCATCATACTCCTACCTTCCTCATACTCTTCCTGCCTCATACTCCTTCCGCTTAATTTTTCTTACTCATACGCCTCTTTTCTTTATACTCTCCCTTCCTCATACTTCCCCCTTCCTCTTACTCATACACCTCTTTTCTTTATACTCTCCCTTCCTCATACTTCCCCCTTCCTCTTACTCATACACCTCTTTTCTTTATACTCTCCCTTCCTCATACTTCCCCCTTCCTCTTACTCATCTCTTTTTCATACTCCTCCCTACCTCCTTTTCCTTCCTCATATTCCTTCTCCTTTCCTCTTAATCTTCCTTATTTATGCTCCTTTCCCCATATCCCTCCCTTCCTCTTAATCTTCCTTTTCTCTTACTCTTCCCTTCCTCATACTCCTCAATTCCTCTTACTCTTTTCTTCTTCATACTTTTCCTTCCTTATGCTGCAAGTAGGCAAACACCCGGTGGCAGTGGTAACTTAAATAGGCCTACACACAATATTCCTTCCTTTCTCATATTTTTCCTTCCTCATTCTCCATTTCTCTTACGCTTCCCTTTCTCATACTATTTCCATTGTTATACTCCTCATTCCTTTACTCTTCTTTTCGTCATACTCCTCCCTTCCTCATACTTTTCCTGTCCACACTTCCTCTTAATATTTCTTACTCATACCCCTTTATTTCTTTTACTTTCCTTCCTCATACTCATCCTTTCCTCTTAACCTCCTTACTTATACTCCTTTCCTCATACTCTTTACTTTTCTCTTCTTCATAATCCTCAACTCCTCTTACACTCCCCTTCCTCATACTTTTCCTGTCCACCCTTCCTCTTAATATTTCTTACTCATACCCCTTTATTTCTTTTACTTTCCTTCCTCATACTCATCCTTTCCTCTTAACCTCCTTACTTGTACTCCTTTCCTCATACTCTTTACTTTTCTCTTCTTCATAATCCTCAATTCCTCTTACACTCCCCTTCCTCATACTTTTCCTGTCCACCCTTCCTCTTAATATTTCTTACTCATACCCCTTTATTTCTTTTACTTTCCTTCCTCATACTCATCCTTTCCTCTTAACCTCCTTACTTATACTCCTTTCCTCATACTCTTTACTCTTCTCTTCTTCATAATCCTCAATTCCTCTTACACTCCCCTTCCTCATACTTTTCCTGTCCACCCTTCCTCTTAATATTTCTTACTCATACCCCTTTATTTCTTTTACTTTCCTTCCTCATACTCATCCTTTACTTATACTCCTTTCCTCACACTCTTTACTCTTCTCTTCTTCATAATCCTCAATTCCTCTTACTGTCCCCTTCCTCATTCTCCTCCTTTTCTTTTAATACTCCTTATTCATATTCCTCCTTTTCTCATTCTCCTCCATTTCTCTTACTCTTCCCTTCCTTATACTATTTCAGTCCTCATAATCCTCTCTTTCTTGACTCTTCTTTTCGTCATACTCCTCCCTTCCTCATACTTTTACTGCCTCATATTCCTCTCTTCCTCTTAATTTTTCTTACTCATATTCTTCCTTTCTTCATACTCTTCCTTCCTCATATTCCTCCCTTCCACATACTCTCTCCTTCCTCTTATAATTCCCTTCCTATTTCTTCTGTCTTTCTTTTCCGTTTCCTCAATTCATCTTGTCCTTATCTTTCCTTGCTCCTAGAATTCGTCTTTTTTTCTCACTATTGGTCTATATTTCATGTGAATATAAGGGTAACTTTCGAAACATTGTTTCTAATATTCTTGTAGGCACTGAAAACTTCAGACCAAGTTCTATTCATTTTTAATCCACCATCACTTTTGCTCCTTAAGTCGAGCAGGAATTACATTGATCACCTTCGGGTGGTATAATTATAAGTATTAAAATATGTGTCTACATTTCCTTCCCCACGAATTCACAACGAATACAGGTCTGACGGCTAAGATGTGTATGTCAAGAATAAATATGAAATGACATAAATTATTGATCTCATTTCCATTCCATTGCATTAATCGAATTTAATTCTCCCGTCATATTTACGCTTGATAAATTGACTAACATAAAACAAATGGATTTTATCATACTTAATGGCTCCACATTTTACCGTCGCTTGTCACTGCCACCAGCTCCATGTAATACAGCGTGTGTTCTCGACAGCTCCTGGCTCACTGTTGCCCCAGCGGTGAAAGGCCACATTTCCAACCTGGATTAAAATCCGGTGAATCCATATGGAAATCATGATGAACTCAGGCGCTATTGAGAGATTTTTTTTTTTTTTTTTTTTTTACAGAATACAGGAAATTACTGCACTGTATCATCATTAGGCAGCGCATTTTCGTTCCGAAACGTACAGCGAATCGAGTAGTTTCTTGTGGTAGCTACATCTATTACGTCACGTGGATGCATAAGCAAGGTAGAATTGCAAGCAGATAGGATGGGTCATGAAATAATAAAAAGATGTAATGTAATATAAATATGCCCCAGTAACGTCATATGACGTAAAAAATGTACATTTCATAATCTCAGATGTTTTTGTTCACTGCAACGATAGATTTTGATAAATGAATTATTTGTATATATAGTGTAAAATGTAAATATTGATAATTTGTATATTGATTTTATTTATTATTATTATTATTATTATTATTATCATCATCATCAGTCAGAAGTAAGATAATACACAATAACCAATGACTCGAACAAGTACAAAATTTCAATTATCTGGATTGTGAAATATCTTATCAAAATGAAAAAGATGTGAACAAGAAAATTATCAAATTTACACAAATTCTAGGAATAATAAACAATACATTAAAAGCTAAATTAGCACAAAAATCTACAAGAATAAAAATATATAATACACTAGCATTACCCTCCCTTTTATACGGACGCGAGATTTGGACATTAAAGAAAAAAGACATGAACAAAATCAAAGCAACGGAAACGAAATTTTTCAGGACAGCAGGATATATTCTTTTAGACCGAAAAAGGAATGAAGAAATTTTAGAACAATTAGAAGTAGAGTCAGTAGAATAAAAAATCAGCAGATACAAATTCAATTGGCTAGATCATGTAAGAAGAATGGAAAATTCAGGAATCCCAAAAATTATGATGCAGTATGAACTTCGAGGACATCGTCGACCAGGAAGATCTTTTAGAAGACTACTAGATGGGGCCGAAACAGGTCTACAGAGACCTAATTCGTGAAGGATGATGATTATTATTATTTTTATTATTATTATTATTATTATTATTATTATTATTATTACTTACTTACTTACTTACTTACTCACTTACTTACTTACTTACTTACTGGCTTTTAAGGAACCCGTAGGTTCATTGCCGCCCTCACATAAGCCCGCCATTGGTCCCTATCCTGAGCAAGATTAATCCAGTCTCTACCATCATATCCTACCTCCCTCAAATACATTTTTATATTATCTTCCCATCTACGTTTCGGCCTCCCCAAAGGTCTTTTTCCCTCCGGCCTCCCAACTAACACTCTATATGCATTTCTGGATTCGCCCATACGTGCTACATGTCCTGCCCATCTCAAACGTCTGGATTTTATGTTCCTAATTATGTCAGGTGAAGTATACAATGCGTGCAGCTCTGCGTTGTGTAACTTTCTCCATTCTCCTGTAACTTCATCCCTCTTAGCCCCAAATATTTTCCTAAGAACCTTATTCTCAAACACCCTTAATCTCTGTTCCTCTCTCAAAGTGAGAGTCCAAGTTTCACAACCATGCAGAACAACCGGTAATATAACTGTTTTATAAATTCTAACTTTCAGACTTTTTGACAGAAGACTAGATGACAAAAGCTTCTCAACCGAATAATAACAGGCATTTCCCATATTTATTCTGTGTTTAATTTCCTCCCAAGTGTCATTTAGATTTGTTACTGTTGCTCCAAGATATTTGAATTTTTCCACCTCTTCGAAGGATAAATCTCCAATTTTTATATTTCCATTTCGTACAATATTCTGGTCACGAGACATAATCATATACTTTGTCTTTTCGGGATTTACTTCCAAACCGATCGCTTTACTTGCTTCAAGTAAAATTTCCGTGTTTTCCCTAATCGTTTGTGTATTTTCTCCTAACATATTCACGTCATCCGCATAGACAAGAAGCTGATGTAACCCGTTCAATTCCAAACCCTGCCTGTTATCCTGAACTTTCCTAATGGCATATTCTAAAGCGAAGTTAAAAAGTAAAGGTGATAGTGCATCTCCCTGCTTTAGCCCGCAGTGAATTGGAAAAGCATCAGATAGAAAATGGCCTATTATTATTATTATTATTACTATTATTATTATTATTATTATTAATATTATTTTGTCCCTGTAACTTCATGTGACGTAGGAAGAACATTTTCTTAGCTTAAACAAATTTTGACTGACAATTATAGTAAAAGATATGAATTTCATAATCTCAGTTCACCGTAACTGATTTGATTTCGTTAAATGAATTAATTGTTTATATTGTAAATAGAGTATTTGCAGTTAATGTCCATCATGTTTACTATTTTATTCTATAATATATATTAAGAGAGAAGTTTTATATGATATTCTTATTGAATTTGGTATTCCCAAGAAACTAGTTCGATTAAATAAAATGTGTCTCAGTGAAACGTACAGCAGAGTTCGTGTAGGTCAGTTTCTGTCAGACGCATTTCCAATTCACTGCGGGCTAAAGCAAGGAGATGCACTATCACCTTTACTTTTTAACTTTGCTCTAGAGTATGCCATTAGGAAAGTCCAGGATAACAGAGAGAGTTTGGAATTGAACGGGTTACATCAGCTGCTTGTCTATGAGGATGACGTGAATATGTGGAGAAAATCCACAAACGATTAGGGAAAACACGGGGATTTTACTGGAAGCAAGTAGAGAAATAGGTTTGGAAATAAATCCTGAAAAGACAAAGTATATGATTATGTCTCGTGACCAGAATACTGTACGAAATAGAAATATAAAAATTGTAAATTTATCTTTTGAAGAGGTGGAGAAGTTCAAATATCTTGGAGCAACAGTAACGAATATAAATGACACTCGGGAGGAAATTAAACACAGAATAAACATGGGAAATGCCTGTTATTATTCGGTTGAGAAGCATTTATCATCCAGTCTGGTGTCAAAAATCTGAAAGTTAGAATTTATAAAACAGTTATATTATCAGTTGTTCTGTATGGTTATGAAACTTAGACTCTCACTTTGAGAGAGGAACAGAGATTAAGGGTGTTAGAGAATAAGGTTCTTAGGAAAATATGTGGGGCTAAGAGGGATGAAGTTACAGGAGAATGGAGAAAGTTACACAACACAGAACTGCACGCATTGTATTCTTCACCTAACATAATTAGGAACATAAAAGCCAGACGTTTGAGATAGGCAGGGCATGTAGCACGTATGGGCGAATCCAGAAATGCATATAGAGTGTTAGTTTGATGGCTGGAGGGAAAAAGACCTCTAGGGAGGCCGAGACGTAGATGGGAAGACAATATTAAAATGGATTTGAGGGAGGTGGGATATGATGATAGAGAATGGATTAATCTTGCTCAGGATAGGAACCGATGGTGGGCTTATGTGAGGGCGGCAATTAATCTCCGGGTTCCTTAAAAGCCAGTAAGTAAGTAATATATATTATTATACTAGTTCAGTATTATTATCGATCTAATCATATTTTCTGTAATATGTAGCAATAATATTTTGTACAGAGCTAGTTTCGCAGTTTTAGTCGTTTATATGGTCAGAAAGTAGCTGGACAGCCCATTTCAATTTAGTAGCAATCCCATTTACAGTTGTCATGCTCCATTATTATGTACCGAAGCTAGGTTGTACCTTTCGTAGCGTCCTGATGTAAGCATTTAGGGTCAGAGTTCGAACTCTAAAACTCCAGGATATACTAACCGATAACTTTTCGAACTTGTTTGGGAACGAAAATGCGCTTCCTGATCATCATCTTAACAGAAAAACTTTAGTATCCTATGGTAAACGTTTTTCCAAACTGAATATACGAGTAATCATAAATATTTCTGAAGTTTTCGTTAATGGCCTATATGTTGAAACAGTTTCTACGTTAGCCTTTAGCAGATAAATTGTCCCGACTCAAGCTCGCTCGTTTCACGGTCAGACATGATAACCGTTCCTCGACAGCGAAGGACATAGTAGCCGTATGTCGCGTAAATGATATTATCTTCCAGAATCTTTTTCGTTGTAGCCTATAATTGAACCCGAGCCATCTGAGTAGATTCACACGTCGTTGTCACGTCTGTAAGTCGCACTTATAAAATGAATCTATCCTACATAGAATATCATTGCCTAATGTCTCTGCAGTTGTATCTATTTGCAACAACGTTATTTCCGGAAATTAGTTGCAGTTATAAGTTCAATTATGAAAAGAAACCGATCATACACCTACAGCACCTTTCCTGTAGCGAAACGAAGGTGAAAATTGATGAACGGTGTTTTCAAGAGTTTTTCGTGCGCTGCCTTAATGATTAGCTTTCCAGTCTATTGTATACCCCAGCTGATTGTTTTTATACAATAACTGTTTGCGGTTCTTTGTTCCTGCCCTGGCTGGAATCTGACTTTAAGGAAATTGGAGCAGCTGGATTCACAAAATAGCTCCATGTAGCCGTCCTTTTTACTCTCACATTGATTAGAAAACGAATAATGTCAACTTGTGGTTCGTAAGCGTCACCAAATTTTTCATTTATTTATATTGCCTTTATTTAAATCTACAGATTGTCACTTTTTTTCTTGTCACGACTAAGTGACGAATGCATACACATACACACACGTACATGCATACATTTTCAATATTCGCCGATAGCCGCATTACACTAGACCAGCCGTGTCGAAAATGTGACTCAAGAGCACATTGTGGCTCGCAATGATAGCTGTGCATTTCTCTTACTTCCTGCCTTCCCCAACCCCCACCCTCTCACTCACTGAAATCAAACTCCGTTCCATTTGCTTATTTGTCTTTCACCTGCGAGTGGCGTATCGTCCAATGTCTCTCTCGAAACCAACGAAAGTTTCAGGGAGGACGCATTTTTTTGTTGCCAATATGATGAGAATATTAAATGTACCGGTATGATTTGTTCACAAGTATTACGTGGAAACGGTTGTATAACATAAAACAGCATTATACTACATGAATTATTATTATTATTATTATTATTATTATTATTATTATTATTATTATTATTATTATTATTATTATTATTATTATTATTATTATTATTATTATAGTCTCTGTACGTCGATCCTTTTTCAGCAGATGTACGAATAATGCAGTTAGATCTTCAATTTAAAAACTCACAAATTTACAATGTGATGTTAAATGAAAGCTATATGTAAGGACTTGACAAATGTTGAACTTTTCAAATCTTTACCAAAAAATAAATATCCGAAGCTTCCTTCTTTCGTTTGTTCTGTTGAAGCCATGTTCGCTACAACTTACGTTTGTGAAAAATTATTTTCAACATTGAAAATAGTAAAAACCAAATTTAGATCACGACTAACAGACAAATACCTTTGTAATCAACTACGATCGGCAGTAAGTGACATACAGTAATTCCTGATTTTGAAACTGTTGCAGAGACAATCTGAAGACAATTAATAGGCTGTGATAATGTGTCCTATGTTTTTTTGTTCATTTCTTTCTTCGTTACACGTAGTAAACATTAGTTTGTAACCTTATACTGTATAAAATTGTATTTAAGTGTTTGACTAAGGAAAATGAAATCCGTTAATAAGTCAGACAGTTGCTTCACTTCCCTTTCGGGTGTCCGCCTCCCTCCATAGGTGCTATGCACGTTGCAGGTTACACAGTGCCTCGGCGCACGATGACATTTTCGCCACGGCTGAAAACCCACAGAAATCATACGTTTCTAGGAGAAGAAATAAGAGGAAAAGTGTCGTCTGTGAAAAAAGATAACTGGAAAATAGACTTCAACTGGCAAAGGAGGCGGCTCGACAAACAAAGACCTAATTGAGTGCTACAATATGCTTAATATTCTCTGATTGAAGTCCTGGCTGATATGTACATCTATCTCACTTGACGAAATGTGTCAGAGGAAGAACAATTGTTTGTATGCATCTGAAGTCTGATTAGTGTAATATGTAGCTAGTCGGCGATGTATGCAATGGAGGGGGAAAGAAATTGGCCACCCTACCCCGTTATCTCCTGGCCTTGTTGCCTCGTGGATATTGCCTTCCTGGTACCACTTGTGAGGTTCAGACTTGTCTTCGGACAGTTGACTAAACAACAATATCCCTAAATGTGTGATATTAAGCGAATTAAGCGATATAAGTGTATGCAAGTGGCAAAGTGAATGGGATCAAACATCGAAAAGTGCATTTACTAAATCATTCTTACCAAATTTATCAGACAGACTAAAACTGAAGCTCAATATAATCCTTAAATTTGCAACAATAGTTACCGGACACGGAAACATCAGACCACACCTACAACTATTCAATATTATGGAAAACTCAACATGTACTTGCAAAACTAGAGGACAAACAGTCGACCATTTGCTATTGTAATGTACATTATTATACCTAGAATGAGATAGACTAAAATCTGTAGTGTTAAAAAATGAGAACTGGCCATCGAAAAAAGAGGACCTAATTAAGAAATACATTAAAGAGATTAATGAATTCATGAATACTATATCATTGGATAAATTGTAAAAATTCGTTTTAATTGTAAAAAAAGTTGTAGAATAGTATCTCAATCTTGTATAATACACAAAATATTTTGTATTTTATTTTATATTTTATTTGATATTTATTTGATATTTATTTGATATTTATTAATTAATAGCCTAGTTCAAAAGTAATAAAGAGTTATGGCAAGAAATGGACTGGTCTTGTTGACAAGTCAGAGATACTTCCTGATCATCCCCGTAAAGAGACTGTAGTTGCCATAAGGATTACCACAGGACACGACTGCCTGGCGGAATATTTATATAAACTGGGTATTTTATACATACATTCATAGCCTACATACATACATACATAGTTCAAAAGTACATAAACTTAATAATTGAACCTGACATAACTACAAATAGTGATTATACACAATAAATATACAATTTAATAAAGAATTTTTCTGTCATTTATATTTCATAAGATTTTGTATGTAAACTAAATTGTAAAACGGATATTGTAATGTATATAGTATTACTCCAAAGCAATGGAGCATGCAGATAAATAAATAAATAAATAAATAAATAAATAAATAAATAAACAAATAAATAAATAAATAAATAAATAAAATAAATAAATAAATAAATAAGTTAATTAAGTAACTAACTAAATAAGTAAATTAATTAATTTAATTAATTAATTAATAAAAATAGATACATAAATACATAGACACAGATACACAGAAACACAGACGCATGCATGCATGTATGCATTCATACATACATACCTACATACACACATACATAATAAACACATACATACATATTGTACACACACACGCACGGCCGCACACACACTCATACACCAAAATCACAAAATCTATATATTTACAACATAACGATATATTACATTTCTCCTTCGTGTAATGATATAATAGGTCTAAATTAATACTGCGGCATTTATTTTTCCGGTAGCATGACACAAACACTCTCTACAAGTTTATTATAGAGCATCAGCACTAATTAAGACTGAAAACATAACTATTAATGTGAAATTAACATTTAGGTCGTAAAATTAATATTCAAGTCGTTAGTGCCGCCTTGAAATAATGATCATAGTCACGAGCGAGGTCTACGTTAACATTCTAGGTGGTCTCCGAGGAAAATTTGTGCTATTTGTTCCGTTAACGAATCCCTTCAAGTCACATGAGCCTACTAATAGGTGCCAACGAAGTTAATTCAAGTTTTGTAAAACTGATATAATGTATTCCATGTGAGTATTTACAAACAAATAGGCTACAAAGATTTTATTCACAATTAAGTGAAGGGGTGAGAATTATATAGTCCTGAGCCACATAAACATAATTTTACAGGAGAGCGTGTTAATGGTTTAGAGTTCAATGCTAATAGGTGCGGTATCGCAATTTCTTCGGCATATACTTACGTCATGTGTTGAGTAATTTTTATAATATTTTAATAGTAGCTTCCTCATATGTGTAAGAAATGAACTCGCATAAAAATATTTTTGTTAAAAGTATGGCTTTGGACTATCTCATTCTCAAATCTTTGATTGTTTTCATTCTAGTAGCATAATGTTTTTTTTTTTTTCAGAATAAAAGGGATATAATTAAAAACACTCTTTAAAATATGATACGTGTAGTATTAGTATAATGCTTTAAATATGGGAAAATATTACTGTTTATACAAATTTCCGTTTTATCTTCTGTGAAACTTACGGAGAGAAATTTATAGTCTGAAAAAGATTGGAATATTAATTCAAAATTTCTCTAAAAAAAAAAAACTCAAGTCTTTGGATTTTAAGGATTATAGTTCCTTGTAAAAAATATTATAACTGAACAAGTTTTCAGTTTGTTCTTTTGGTTGTCATATTTCTTTTGACGAACAAAAATATCAAGAAAAAATATATATATTTCTGTAGCTACTCCCAACGATGAAATGGATAAGAAAAGAGAACATTAAATTCTACAAAACTATGGTCGTCCCAATGTTGCTGTATTCTCAGAAACTGGGCACTGATAAAAACAAAAAGGTACCAGAATAACAGACAAAATAAAATTCTTAAGATCATTGGCAAGCTACACTTTAAAAGAACATAAAATAAATTCAAACGTCCGCTCAGAGATAAAGTGCACACAGTATTTGAAGTACTAAACACTGAGAGGTACGAATGGCATAACAATCTAAGTGTCTACTGCGAACGGAAGCAGTCCGAATTCCACTACACTCTTAGAAGTGCAGACCTATTGACGGAAAAAAAAAATGTAAACCCAGGAAATGTTAGAAATTCAAGAAATATATGATGATTTTCAATCGTTTATTGAGCAAAATTTTAATAACTGCTCGGTTACTAGTTTAGATAGAAGTGAATGTGGGAAGGGAATATTTTGGCAAGATAATTTTGTGGATTCGCCATGAGATTACGCGATATTTGCCTTACAGTTGAAAACCCTTGGAAAAAAATCGATAGATGCATAGCTTTACTTTGCTGTATATCTTTACGTAGAATTCCGTGTGGTGGTGCAAGAAATTAAACAAGAATAATACAAGGGCAAGCTTAATATAACGACAATACTAGGAGAATAACAGCAATAAAAAGAGAACAAGAGAAATTTGAGACGAATAAGGAGAATACAAGTAAAAGTAGGCTCTATTTGTGTAATAAAATTGTATATATTTTTTTAATTTTAATTTTAAATAAAAATGTTTTCTGAGAAATAAGTTTTGTTCTTCAGAAATGTCCCGGATTTTGCCTCAGACAACTTGGCCAGCCTAGATAAGGACTTAGTGTGAAAAATTTAAATAAAAGTTCGCAGGAGAAACTGGGAAGAATATATTAATCGTACGATAGAAAACAGAATTCCACAATGTTAAATTATGCTTATAAAGGAAGAAGAAATACTGGAAGACAGCATAATGCACAGTGGGATGAAACTAAGATCTAGCTGAATAGTGTCCTTGTTTAGTCTGAATCTTTTTTGAAATTCGTCATCGTCATACTTATGTAATAGATGATATCTATGCCTTATTTTATTTTATTCAAGCATTCTGAAAAATAGGCCTATATTATATCGATGGTGTCCGGGTAAAGGAGGTTAAGTAATTTTTTTTGTGCAAATGTAGTTTTGTTATCAGGAGAATACGTAAGTTAAATTCTGGAATTGGATGTAGAAAAACAAACGACTATAGCATTTGATATGTTTTATTTGTGTACAAAATTATTTGCAATAAGTTTCCGAAGTTCAATTTTCATTTATTTCAAAACTCGTTTTTATGACTTAACTCCCTTTACCCAAACACCATCGATATAGTAATTCACCACTATTAGAAAGATTCACGTCTAATGCTGCTGTCATTTTATAATTTATTCTCTAGATATTAATTTAACAGCGACTTAAAGCATGGAATAGCTTATTCGGAATACAGGGGCCCTTACAAAAGACGGTCCACACCTGTGGAGTAACGGTCAGCGCGTCTGGCCGCGGAACCAGGTGGCCCGGATTCGAATCTCGGTCTGGGCAAGTTACCTGGTTTTCCAGGATTTTCCCTCAACCCAATACGAGCAAATGCTGGGTAACTTTCGAGGCTGGACCCCGGACTCATTTCACCGGCATTATCACCTTCATTTCATTCAGACGCTAAATAACCTAGATGTTGATACAGCGTCGTAAAATAACCCAATAAATTAAAAATTACAAAAGACGTTTCCGTTTTCGAACACATGTAATTTACGTTCTATGAATCTGAGGTGAATGAAAATAGCACTAATGGAAAGAGAAACTCAAAAAGTTTAGTTGTGCTAACTTTGTTTTCCTTGTTGGTAACACTGCCTCATAATAGCGCATATAAACACATTTCTTTATTGTTGTAGCGAAATGGCTGCTATAGAGGACAGAAAAGCTTGATTTTCATGTGAAGCAATCGGTTATTAACGTGCAACGGCATTACCGAACAAAGTTTGGTGCAGATCCACCCAGTGGGCCTACAAACTGGTAAATGGTACACTGATTTTAAGGCAAGATTCTTCGCAAGCGGTTGCGATTTCATCCCTACCGACAACAGTTGCTGCAAGCCCTAAAACCAGAGGACAAAGTGCTACGAAGAAATATCTGCATAAGTGTACAAACTTTAATTGAAAACGATGATGAATTTATTCATTCCGTAGTGTTTTCTGACGAAGCCTCTTTTCATATTTCTGGCAAGGTGAACAGACATAACCTCAGAATCTGGGGGTCGGAAAATCCGCGTACCTATCAGTGGCGTAGCATGAAATTTTGAGCAGGGGAAGCTAACTTAAATTGTCTTTCATGTACATATGAGAAAACGTATCACAAAAATATAGTCTTAAAATAAATAGTAATCAATGTCAAGTCAGCAGTCGAAGATTGGTTGGAACCTCGTAAGTAACACCAATAAGGCATGACCTGAAATGGTACATAGTAAAATATGACTTCACTGTTTACACATACAATATCTCTAACAAATAGACACGTATACGTATAACATTAGCTCACTCCCTGTCATACTTAGGGCCTGTACTACGACTCTCGGATAAAGTTCTAGTTTAAACTTATCCGGCAGATGGCATATTTATCCGGAAGTTGGGTTGTAATTGCGTACTACGACTTTTGGTTATGTGCAATCTGGAGGCTAAACTTCCAGATTAGCAATCCGGGAGGCAGAGTAGCAGATTGGCGTTATCCGGAGGTTGGAACTCGGTGTTGAAATCAAGATGGTTGCACGTCGTACAGCTGGTGATTTGAAGGATCAATTTAATTTTGATACTGATTCTGATGATAAGTTCTGGAGCAGATGCTTCGTTATATCAGAACAGCAAAACGAATTAGGCTGCGTCCAAATAATTTTGAAGAATGGGATGACGAGAAATTTTTTAGACAGTTTCGAATAACGAAACCTACTACATGAACTCAATTATCAACTGAAACAAGACACAGCTCGTAAGTACACAGTTAATAATAAGCTACACTATTTCTGTAGGTATTACATCAATATTTTGTATATAATAGCACTATAATAATTACTTTGAAGTACAGTAAATACAGTAGAAGTGAGGTTAGAATGTTGCTTCATGCAGGTGTTCTGTTGCCCTTACAAGGTATGAAGATGATTGATATAATAATATAGGGCAACCTACAATAATAACAGTTTCAGAATACTTTTATATAAAAATAATAACAGTGTATAATATATCAAAATCCTTTATATGGTAAACTACCATTTCTTCACAATTGCGTTACCACTTTAAGATACAAATGTATTCACATATTTGGCTTCTAGTCAAGTCATATGTACCATAAACGAAAGAAAAATTGAGTGCCGACACCAATTTCCCAAATAAAGGTGGAAAGTTGCTGTGAAAGTGGAGTGCGGTGGAGAGGTACGGGTAGGCGGGATCGCTCTATCGAGATAGACGGGTAGGCGGCAGGGAAGGGCAACACATTCATTTCATTACTGTGTTTCCTTACTAATTAAAGGGAAAAGACAAGTTTTCGTAAGATCGAGTTAGTGACAGGTTAGTATGATTTGCATATATTTACAATTGTCTAAAAAAAAAAAAAAAATGTCAAAACTACATCCAAACCTCTCTCTTACAGGCTATCCTGTAGGGAGTCCTTGCCTTCTTTTGGTAACGCTATTGTAAAGATTTACCGGTAAAGTTGTAACCAAATCTCATTCTTTATATATTTTTCCAGAAATAATGCCTTACCTCCAATGGACCAACTACTACTGGTATTGAGATTCTATGCCACTGGGAGAACATTGACAACAGTAGGAGATTTTTGTGGGGTCCACGAAGTTACAGCAGGAACTGTTGTCAATCGAGCTAGTGCTGCACTTGCTGCTTGGTTTAATTGAAGTGATGACTTTTAATGCTTCATTGGGAGTAGTTTTATTTGCTCCAGTAATTAAGTGCAAGGCTTATTCCCCCCCCCCCCCCAAGGGATTCTGTCTCTTTTTGATGCTGTTACGAATACTTCTGAATAGTATTTTATGTATATATTATAGATCTTGATTAAAGTTTTCCTAGAACTGTTTCATTTTGTGTCTGCTAGTTGTTTAGTCAACTCTCCAAAGATAGATTGGAATACCAATAAGGCATCACTCATGAGACAACTGTCGGGAGATAATGTGGTAGGGTGGCAAGTTCCCTTCTCCTTCCTTGCATATATAGCTCACCAGTAGGAGTAGGCCTAACATATTTCACTAATCAGACTTAAGATATGCTTGCTATATACAGTATTATTATTTAACAAACTGTAACGGTTTATTGAATTTTAGACGTGACAGTTTTTCTTCATTTCCTGAAAGTTTTGGAATTGGCATTTATGTTTTGCAAGGGAGCTGTTTCATTCACGCTAGGCCTAGTGATTCATGTATGCAAACATATTCATATCGTTACTTTTTATATATATTTTATTGCTTGGATCCCTCACAGCGATGTCTTAACAGGCTAAGATGATTCAAACACAAAGGTTTGATAAATACATTTTAAAAATTATGACCAGGTACACTGTAGGCTATTTAAAACAATAAAAATGCACTGTATCTGCAATTCAAATTTATTTTACATAAGCAAAATATGGTAAAACATTTTTCAAGAGGCACATTAATTGAAGCGTCGGCTGGAACAACGTTATAAGTTATATTTGGTAAAATGTACAGGAGCTGCAAAAATGTGTATATGCGTACAACTTTGTTCTTATGAGGGTAGCAAACTTTTGAGTGGACAAATTTCACGTACTGCATTGATGGACAGTTGCAAGCCAAGGAGTATAGCAAGGTAACATGACATACAACATTATTACACGGAAACACACCGAATGAAAATTTTGTAACTTACAACTTTGTTCCAGCTGACACTTCAATTGTATTCAGGTACTCTGTGAATGTGTACTTAAAACAAGAGAGATGCACTATAGCTGCAATTAAATTTAAAATTTATTTATTTATTTTGTGTGAACAAAACACGACATTTTTCAGGAGACACAATAAGCATAATCATTTATTACATCCACTGTCTCATTATATATGCTATGGTACATGTCATATTTACAAATTAATAATATACAGGCTAATACATAATAGTACATAGTAACTGTAATTAAACACAACACAAATACATATGCAAATACACAAAACTTGGAAAACTGTGGCAGAGCCAACTTCAGCTATAAGCCCCATTTGTTAGAGATCTGCACGGGCCATAATTCTTAGGCCCGGCCCATCTCGGCCTGATCTGAACCAGACCCGAACCCAACCAGAAACCTTAGATTACCTAATAATTATCACCTGACTCGAACCTAATCCTGAAGACTAGCAGATAAAGCAGAGGCCAGAGACCACAGGGATCAAGAACAGCTGCAAGAGATTATCACTCCATTAGAAGGATGAGAAGAAGTAATCTCCCAGTCATCCAGGTCAAACAAATCTGGTCAACAAAATTAAACATATTTTTTGTTAAAACATAAAGAATGGGTGATTATTGTAGCATTTACTTTCTGCCACTAATTGAAGATGTCTTTGTAGATAGACCACCCATTAAAGAGGAGGAAAAAGTAATGTAAAAACTCCAAATCTTACTTTTGATATTCCAAACCCCATCTCTTTGCAAACATGAGGATATGACTTACTTTTATTTCAAATCATTCTATGTTATAATGTTAGCATCCAACTTTCAACTAATGTATTTTTTAAAGAAATCACTGTAATAGTACTGAAGTTCATGAATTTCTAACATCTCAAGTAAAATTAAGTCAACATTAAACTTACAGTTCACAGATGGAGAAAGATTTTTCAATGTGGCTAATGCATTCCTCAGAGGCTTGCTTTTTCTTTCTTTCTTTTTTTTTTAAGCCTCGAGTGGAATTAATTCTTAAGATATTTAATTCTGGAGAAAGATGATGTTTTATCATAAATGTGTGGACACTTCAAAGTCAGCAGCTGTAACAGTATTGTATTTTCTAACGTGCTATTAATCCAAACTCATTTTTAACAATAAGAAAGTGAAGCTGCAATAAAAAAGAGAGAGAGAAAACCAAGCAAATAGTTCTATTGTAAATAGAGTGTAGTCAGTTTCTGTTTTACCTTATGAAAAGATATTTTTCAGTTTTTCTGTACACAAGAAATCATTCACAAGTTTCAAAGTGAGAATCCTCAAGGTAAAATTGAAATACAACTTAACATAATGTGGCCTAATCTAATTACAAACCCATTACAGAGAAATCTCAAAATAAATTCTTCAGTTTAGTGTATTTTCTATTTTTAGGCCTACATTTATAAATTTCAAATTCCCACTCAAATCCCACATAATATTATAATACAATGATGTTTAGTTTTTATGACATCCATTTCTTGTGACCATTTCATCATTATGTACAATTTATATTTTAACATTTTTTTTAAACTTTTGCATCTAATTTATCTACTGCTTGCTGCAGATTTCATATAGTATGTGTGTTAGTTTTATTTTCAACATGTTGGCTGAAAATGTGTTTACATGTTACAGCTATTTCGGATTGGAAAAGTAAGCATCGTACATAGAATGTGAAAGAACGTTTTGTAGTATAAATCAAATTACCTGGAGATATTGTTGGGATGTCCAGTTTCACTTCAAAAACTAAAGAATTGCACTGTGAACCTGAATGGTACTGTAAATAAAAAAGAAATAATAGTATTATAATGTAATACCGACATTAAATTAAATTTGTATAACAATTTTCAAGAATCTAATATTTTTTTTATCTCTAAAGCTCATCATCTCTTCTTCTGACTCTTAATTACTTACACACTAACCTCATTCGTGTTATTAGCTGCACTGGTATCAGTGAAACTTGGTTTAGTTACTACTTCGGCTGTAACAAAAGTAAGTAAATAAATAAATGAGTGAATGAATAAATAAATAAATAAATGAGTGAATGAATAAATAAATAAATAAATAAATAAATAAATAAAAAGAATTCAAACTTGTGTTATACAATTTCCTCTGCTTATTATGTAATATTTGTATAAATTAACATATAAGTGAACTTATGCATTGAATATGAATAAAAATCACTGAGAAATCACTCAATTGATAGGAGAATTAAATCACTTACCTTGGCTAAGTTTGGATTTGGTTTTGCTTCAGTTGGAGGGGCTCCAATTGTTTGTAGCCTGCATTGTCTCTCTGCAGCAGCAATTTTCTTTGTGTTCTTTTCCAAGAATTCAAATTTGCTTCTCAGCTGTTTTCAGGTCCTTGTATTTGTGCTGATGTTACTATATTCTTCCCATGCTTCATTCTATATTACTAAAAAGGAAGTAAAACTAGGTTAATTCCATATGCAACCTACAACATTAGAAAATATACTGTATTTCTCTTTTTCCCTTATCTAAGTTTCTATACCTAAATAAGCAAGAGCTTTTACTGGACGATTGTCAGTACAATATCAAACATATGACTATACTGTACATAGAAACTTTGGAAAAAACTTAATATCTTCTGTTTCTGTGTTATTTTACGAGGTGTTGAATGTGCATTACAGTGAGTGATTATAGTCGAACTGGTAGCAGCAACAGATATTGCATTTTAGTGGAAACGTCTCTCCACCTCATGCTGTTCTTTTAAAAAATAATGTTAGGCCCTATCTGTGATCGAATGGTATTATAGGCCTAATACAAAATATCCGCCCATTTACTAACAGTAAAATACGTAGGCCTAACATGCTGAAATATTGGTAATTTGCTAGGAACAGTGTACCTTGCTGTACTAATGTTGGTTAGAAATCCCAGGCCAAAAACATCATTCATTATTATCATTTATCAGTATCAGTGAACTTTTCTTTTTAAACGAGTTACTATGCCTTCGACCCATGATTTGGAGCCGTGAGTACATTATTTCTAAAAAAATTACCGAAATAGGCCCTATTCACTAATAATGTAGGCTATACAACAAACTGAAAGCACACTTAATATTAATTACAATACAAAAATAATTGCCACCTACACTTCTTGTGCAGTTACACATGAATAAAACAATGATTATGGAGAAAAACGCACTTTTGCTGGAACCCGCACCCGTCCTTTTTAGGCCTACTAATTAAAACCAAAATACTATCATATTGTAGGAATTATTACTATTCGAAAAGAAACATAACCTTTAAAATCTTACCTTTTGCTTCCATGTAAAGTTTCTTCATACAGTATGTGTAATTTTCTGTTCTTCACTCTGTTATTTTCTTGGCTGGAGTTTCAGCATTATAATAAATAATAACAATAATGCTTACAATAAAACCTCAAAATAAATAGTACCATATAAACACGGAACATAAACATGAAATACGCGGGGAAAGGTATACCAACGCAATAAATTTTACTACATTTTCAGTAACTTCATTGCCAACGTAATAAAAATGTTACTATATCTTCCGGATAACAATCCTGCAGTTAAAATCCGCTGGTAGTACAGAACAAAATATTTAACTTCCAGATTGCTAAACTGGAGTATACGAATCTGGAGCTTTAACAGGCGATCGTAGTACAGGCCCTTAGAGAAATCACAATATTAACGATCAATAGATACAGTATTACTATCATTACGTAAGTATGCGTCTGTGTTTTGGTTATGTCCTTCATTGATAGCAAGAGAGTCGGTCATTTGTTTTCTAAATCACACTTTTAAGTCAGTCTTGATAATAGAATTGTCCTAAAAAATTCAAGTAAATTGGTGTCAGGAACTGTTATTTCACTCATTATTTATTATATCAGCTACAATGCACACTAACACTTCAACTGAACACAACTCACGAAAGGGATAACTCGGAAACTACATTATTTTCAATGTAAAAGCTAGCTTCTTGCGAGCCTTGCGACTAGGGTAGTTTAGTTAGAAAAGGATGGAAGATCTGCGGGATGGGTTACAGAGAAGAATGGGTGTAAGAAACCAGTCTGCTTGGAAGCTGATGTGTGCAGGCTTCTTGTTTATTGCTGCATCACGAATCATCTTGAGCTGCCGCATCACAATATTTAACGCATAAAGATAAACTCTATTAAAATTAATAAATAATTTTGTTCATAAACTGCAGGTTTATTATGAAATTATTATTAACTGGGGAAGCTGAGCTTTTTACCTTACATTGACGCTACGCCACTGGTACCTATGTGGAACTTAACTATAGGCTTGATGTGTGCCGTGTTACCAAGGGGGGACACGTTGAACATCTTTAAGGTAACGAATTAAACTTTTTGAGTTTCTCTTTACATTGGTTCTATTTTCATGCATATCAGATTCATAGAACGTAAACTACATGTGTTCGAAACCGGAAAGGTCTTTTGTTGGAACCCTGTATATCCTCCGGATAGTGTACTATTACGGGTTCGTACAACACATTTCTGGCGTAACCGTGGAATTAATTTTAACATAACTTTATTCCGTGTTCATACAACTGGACTAAGCGATACAGGGATGTGTACTAGATAGCAGGGACAGAACGGACCACGAAGACCCATACCGTGATGATGACTTGAATAAGAATATACTAGTGCTGCAGAAAGCATACTATCTTACGGGACTTTTCTAATGGGACGCTATTATAGCGACTCTTATTGGAGCACGTTCACAAACAAAACATATTACTCTATCGCTAAGAGACTAAAAACTGAAGACGTGTCGCAGAAGCTGCATCCTGATCCCATACGTGAGATCATTTGTTCTCGGCTCGATCCGTCGCGCTGTATGATGTTGCAGATATAACTACTAACAAGTTCGAAGTGTCTGTAGAAAAACTCCAGTTCAACATTGAAGTCCATATAACTTAAGTGTTCTTGGCCGAGGATACATTACAGGTCGGCGAACTTCACAGGTATATTACGATAAGCAGTGTAAATTGTATTGCATCGATCTTTTTGATGTGAATACGTCTATAAATCTGGTCCAGTAGTAGGATTCCATTCCAGAAATTCCACCAACACATTTGCAAGCGAGTATTTTCGCGTCTATAATTTCTAAACTACATGTTCCAATGGGGCGATGTAAATTGCCTTCAAGGGGGCTGTTTACCTTTATATAACTACGTAAATTGCCTCCTGTTTACTAGAGATATTGTACGTATTTGGCTAGGACGTCGAAACTTCAAATCCGCCACTGAGTGCATTTCACACGGTACTACTTGTTCATCCGCCGAAATGACGTCATTCCATAGAAAAGTTTTCAACGCCAGCCATCCAAATATTTATCGTTTAATTGAAGTTCTTAAATAAAACAGAGACACGCCTACGTGTCTGGGCAAAAGGAATAAATCTGTTTTGCGCAAAGATTATTTTCACAAAATAAGATACTTGCACTTCGGCAATAAGAGATTACTCGACTTGAACTTGTAAGGGATGTTTGTTTTAAATTCCTGTCTGTATTTAATGTTTTAAGGAAATTATAAGTTTTATGACGAAGTTTCTCTAACTGAAGCTGACCAATATTTTAACCACATTTAACCATATTTTTACCAGTAATTTGTGCGAATTATTCACGTAAGCGTTTGTTAATGATTGTCATAAGTCTGTGAATGGGAAGGAAAATGTTGATTACAGTGGCGTATTTACAAACTAGAAGCACGTTCACTTTCTCAGGTAAAGAGGAAGCAATTTACGTACCGTAGCTCATGTAAATAGGAGGAAATTCAAGAAATTTTTTTTTACCTAGGGAGGTTATTTACCGTCTCTGATTCTAATAAAGTAAACGGCGATCGACAGACGAAGGATATATCCAACGTGGCCTTGAGTTGGAGCAGATGACGTCATCTAGCAATACGAGGGAGAGGGAAGTTGCACTAATTGGCTGGACGCGCGGCAGCCGATGCAGTGTAACTCGAGAATATGAAACGATCGAACTTTCATAGTGGTGTCAAACGATTCGTAATAAACCAAGCTACAATCTCAATAGAACAACAATCTACAGTGGACAAGTTAAATTGGAATAATGTGCGAGTGAAATTGAGTGAATAGAGAAAACTCACAATATCGAGGCATATACAGCGCAAAATATTGCAGCGGACGTATATATAAGCAATGTATAGTAAATAATAGACAACGATAATCACTATAGCGGTCGACATGTTTATTCTCATTGCATACAAGATAGCTACTTCCAGAAGTCACAGCACATGAAAAGTATACCGAGCTTTCAGGGCATCTGGATAAAAATATAAATAAAGAAAGCGATAAACAAAGGTAAGAAAGAAGGAAGAAAGAAAGAAAGAAAGAAAGGAATATTAGCCTATTATTATTATCATTATTATTATTATTATTATTATTATTATTATTATTATTATTAATAATATAATTAATATTTATCCACATCAACAAAAGGATTAGTTCCATTAATCTGGGAAATATCTCCCTCTTAAGATTTCTAAGCATAAAGAGCTGGTTTAAATCTATTTATCCGTTCAAAAAACATATCTACAATGTATTACCACAGTCTAGTATATACTCACGAAGCTCGAGTACTAGGAACAATAGATTGTGCAGGTACTATTTCGCATTGTCTGTAATGAGGCGATAGTAGCAATCCTAGTGGTTAGCCACTATCTATGGATGCATATTTATTACGTATTGAGCTTCGTGACTGTATATACTAGACTGTGGTATTACCAAAAAAATTAAGTTATACATTCCATATTTCCGTAGTTTGTACTCAGATTCCAGCAGAGGTGTCTTTTGTGCTTCTATGATACGTATTTTCCGAGGAATCTGAATGATTTCAAGTAATTTTATATTGACTATTACACTCTTACTACGTCATACTACTTTTGACCAATAAAACGGTACGAAAGGACGTATTTCAACCAATCATGGCTGCTTATCGCACAATTTTATCGCGTCCCTAGCATTTGTTTAATTTTATCGCGTCCCTAGCATTTGTTTAATTTTATCGCGTCCCTAGCATTTGTTTCTTTGTTTGCCAACATTTGAAACTGCGCTGATCTGGACGTCAAAAAAAAAAAAATATATAAAATTACAAACCACTCCAGTCGATGCACAGCAGTTTCAAATATGACTCGCATTGGCATTCAAGAACAAGAATTAATAAAAATCACTGATCATACCTATGCATCTTCTGAAATCCGATTTACAAATAAATGAAGAGCACCATTCGGAAATCCTGAATAAGTTGAATACACCATGTAGGCCTAAATCAACGAGTTCCACTTCTATTACGCACACGTCCAATTTAACATCAATTGAACCACTAACCACATTCAAATTTGAAAATTGTACATTCAATAATTATTCCTTTTAAAATTATTCATGTTTATTTTTTATGTCATCGTCGTTAATTAAAACTTTTCTAACACTTGTGTATATTAGTTAGGTTATGTTATAGCTTCTGCTATATGATATTATGGATAGTCACGTATCAGAGATTGTTTAATATTAAGATTTATTGAAAATCATCTGTCAAGTGACGTTGATTACTGGGATTCGGATAATTGAAGTGGAATGTTGCATTTTAATAAAAATGAAACTGAATCAACAAAGCCTTCTTGACTAGTAACATTGCCATCGTGTATACGTGTAGATCGAGAACTTCTCGACGAGAAGGCATTGCTCACTACTGCCATCTAGCATGCATCTAGCGTAATATTTGTAATGTTGAGATGGTACAATAATACATTTGAAGACAGTTGTATTTTCGTAAGTCAATTAATATTTTATTGTATTGGAGTACTTCGTTACTTCTAACCTTTATATACTTTCTTCTAATCGTGTAATACTCAATTAAATCCCACTCGAGTTTTGATTTTCTCTAGATAAATCAAAACGTCTAGTGAGATTACTGTTGAATATAGGCTATATTTCCATTGATCCATTAATAGATAACTAATTTGTAAATTCTGTTTTGGTGTTCAACATGAATTGTACTTCACAATCATTACATCCTGTTTTATCAAAATCTTTTCATCCTTATTTCTACAATTTCTCTATTCCTACATCAATAAAATTAATCTCACACATAGCATTGGATGCGTTCTTACGTTGTTTCCGAAGCTAAAACATACAATTTCCAGATAGGGAGTTATTCCGGATTTTTTTTATATATTACATTTACTGTACTATCTTTTGCACAGTTTTTCGCTATTCTTGGTCATTATCTAAAACAGATTCTGTCTTGGACTGATAGGATTTTAACTCAGGTTTCCGGCGCAGAAACTTTAATATCGGATATTTTACTACCAAGATTTGTATGCAGTTTTTATAACTCTTCCCAAATAAATTTTAAAATCATTGCATTACAGATCTGTGTTTTTTTCCCTTGTTTTCAGTCCTTACAAAATTGCAATTCATCACTTCTTCGTTCTTGAAACTATTTGATGTTGGCGAATAACATGATAAAGGACTTATTTACATGAAAAACTACGCCGCATATGAAGTAGTGAATACACATAGCAACTTGGTACAGGGTCACTTAACGGTCTATATTAACTTCCGAGTTGCCGTAATGGTCCTTCTGCGACTAAAAGAATCGATTGGGATGAAGGAAGAAGTTGGAAGAACAAATCAAATAAATGGAAATTGTGATTAACATAAATATAATAAATGTAATAAATGTAAAGAACTGGTTTGATCGACCTGTAGCAGACAACTCGAGTTTGTCTGCTTATGAGTTTGCATTAGAAAATGCTCCTTATAACACACTTTTTACTGAAAACTGATCGGTATTTGTTTTAGTGTCAGAGTCTGTCAACTAATAGATTCGTAGGTAATACCATCAATCAAGAACAGAAAAACAATAGTCTACGTTAAACGTCACCTCCAACACGACAATCCACAATGGCATAGTATTAGTAGGTCCTAATGTTAAAGAAACCCCGCAGTATATGGACGGACAACTTTTACATCACTTGCCAAATAGCTCCAATTTTTCGTACGATTGTTGCCTATGGGACCTTTCAATAAATATTTAACAAGACACACGAATAGACTCACCAACAAGAAGACGATTTTGTGGTCGTTTTGCTCAATTTTTTCAAGAAAAAATCGACATTATGGACTGACGATTGTCTGAAAAGGATGTAGATCTATTTTAATACATTCACATCTACATCCGTAGTATATATATATTATCAGATTATTACAATTTTCGTTTAAAGAACAATTAACATTAAGAAAATGGTAATGCCTTATTTCAGTCCTCAGTAAGGATTTGTGAAATGTGAAGTGGAAACTGTCAAAATCGAAGGCATGAATTCAATAAAAAAATTTACTCAGTCATAAATTCAATACTCTCTTGAAATTTAATTAAATATACATAATATACAGAATACAGAATATAATCAAAACTATAGGAATAGAAATAAAATAATACAATCAATATAAAAAAGGAGATACAGTAATATTAACAAAATTTGAGGACCGAATGAGCAACGCTCGTGTTCGGTCGCAGTTCAGATATATTATTAATGAGCATATGAGAGAATATACAAAGTAAAATAAAATAGGAACTAAAATTAAAACTACAGCTACAGTGAAATTATATAATATAATGCACAGGATAGGGACCGCTGGCGGGCTTATGTGAGGGCGGCAATGAACCTTCGAGTTCCTTAAAAGCCATTTGTAAGTAAGTAATAGGCCTATATTAATATATGAGGAATATAGAAAATGAAATAAAACAAAATAGGAAATAAAAATTAAAATAACAGCGGTAATGAATTTATATGATATAATATTAACATAGAGAAGAATAATATCATACGTGAATAAAGTAGGAAAATTTATGAAAAAATATAAATTCCAAAATTATAGAATACAAATATAATATAGGCTGATTAATTCATACACATAGGCTACAAATTTATTTAATCAAATTGAAGACATTGACCCATTTCTAATTTTATTGTTATATTTTAGTGGTTTACATGTTAGAAGTTCTAGGTGTAATTTAGCTAAAGAATTATACAAACGAGGGCCAAAATTAATGCTATGCTTTAGGCCAGTAGATGTGAAACATTTAGGTTCTACTAATGTTGAATTATTATTTCGTCTTGTGTCATGATTATGTGCCTGTAATATAAACTTATTACGATTTTTATGACAAAATTTTAACAGAGTATATTTATAAATTTGTTCAGTAATTAATTTCTATGTTTAACTTAAATCTTAGATTCATTAAAAATTCTACCCATGCATTTCTGTTCAGTATTATGCGGTTATAGTCTTTTACAAAGGATATAAAACCAACATCTTTTTACGTATTACTTAAGCATACGTACTTTAATATGATTTGAACAAATGTAACTTTTCGTTCTGCAAAGGAATTTTACAATGCTACATTTGTTCGGATCAAATTTCTGCACATTTAAAAGACAAAACTACAATTCTTTCTGTCTTTTATTGTCATAATACACAGCTCTCTTAAATTGCCTGAGCATATTTTACCTCGAAAAGGAAGCAAAAACGAGTAAAACTGTAATAAACTTTTTTGACTGAAATATCTCAAAGAATTACATCCTGAAATTAATGACATTATTTACAGTTCACCCTGTATTGGACGCACAATGGCTAAAGTGTGCCTAAGTGTATGAATTCGTTCTAGTAAAGCGAAGCCAAATGTTCCAGTCTAATTGGTAGCGTTTACTCGTAAGTACAATTTAAATAGATCAGTAATGTCCGTCTGAGTGCTTATGTCGCATCTCGGTTTCTCTTACACGTTCCTGCTAGCCTCTCTGTAAAGACTTCTGGCTGAGCAGTTAGGCTCTTCCCTGAAAATATTTACTGTACGGAATTGGAAGTTTACGTAATATTATACAACTGGTTAAAATAATTTAAAGAAAAGGGTCTCTTTAAGTAAGCAACTGTTATGTGATTTCCTCCGTTTCGACGACAGTGCTACATAAACCACTCGGTGGGACAGTATCTTTGTGAAGTGTATGTTCTATCTGCCAATAATAACCCATTATGATGAAGAAGGTCGAAGACAGAATGTTTATAGGCTATTTTTTGTTGTATAGCTCGCGCAAGGAACGATTACCGAAAAGCAATGGTGGCATTACCGTCTGTTTTGACGTTTGTAAGTAGGCACGCCGAGGGGGCGAGAGATGCGAGCCGATGGAAGTACTGTCTCTTTCAAGAAGATGAATAAATGAGGAAATAAAGAAAGTAGCAAGAGAAAAATTAGAAGCTAATTAAACGCGCAACATATGTTTACGAATTAATTAATAATACCGTGCGATACAAGAAACGTATTCACATGCAGTGGAAAAAAACTAAAGTAATGTAACTATAACAACGCAAGTACAATTCTATCGATGTCATGTCTCTTCTGACTGTACTCTTGAATATCATTCAAGTTATCTCGTGACCTTTCCTTTCACCCGCTCTTCCTTATCGCATTGCTTCATTCGCATTCCTTCCTCGGTATTCCCTGCTTGCGAGACCTATACAATTATAGATATTGCGAAGTTAAAATGACGGAGAACCATGTCAAGTACATGGCCTCCAATAGCCGACAAAAAGGCTACTCGAATGCAGAATGAAGTGTAGTTCGGCAGGATGTTTTGTTTTTTTGTTTCTTACATTTATGATCAGCAGCTGATTTTTTTTATTTCATTTTTTCAGTATTTTGAAAAGAGATTCAGCCTAATGCTTTCGGAAACTTACCTTCTACTTCCCATGTAGCTACATAACTTTATATAAAAAGAATTATGCTAATGATATATACTTCACTTCTTACAACAGCATAACGAAGTCACGTTAGTGTACCCAGACTGATCTAACAACACTCTTCTCGAATTACAGTTATACTACAGACCTAGACAAACACAACACATGGAATGCAAATCCAGAAAAAATATCTTGCATAGGCTACTACTTAAGAATAATAGGCCTACTTGCAGAAACCAGCTTCAAGTGTGAAGGGAGTTTGTTTTTGTTACAACTCCGACATTGATGTTCAGTTGGGATGTTTAACTGTACTCACTTCTTATTATATTTTTCATGCTTGACTCTCCGTCGTGTAGAAAGCGGCTAACACACAATTCACGGTCGTGTGTTCGAGTCCGTCGAGGGTAGAAATATTTTTTCGTTGTAATAATGACGTCCTGTTACGTGTAAGCTAGGTGCCGAGCCAACCTTACAAATGGGAATACAACCTTGTGCTCAAGGTGCGTTTGGACAAAAAAGTTTTGGACGTATAATTATTTAGGCCGAGCAATTTGTGGGTTCGTATAGACCAGAAGTAGTATACGGAAATAGGTATGAAGAAAATCTTCCAAACTTTGAATCCAGATCGTTAATTTAAGACATTTACTTATTTCTACGTGATGCTGGTGTCCAAAGCTTATGCCTTCATCAATGTGATGTATGACATAATAAATATATAGCCTATAAAAGCAATGGAATGATAACACGATAACAGGAGTGTCCCAATACAGCCAATACGGTAGGCAACTCTACTGAAATTTACTTACAAAGAGAGTTCCTATAAAAACCGATCCCACTCCAGTCTCTACCTAAGAAAATCTGTTGTCAGGCGGCGAGCGGTCGTACGCCGGCGTACGAACAAGACCATGCATGCTTCCCTACGCAGACCAGTCCCATTTCACCTCTTACCGCTTCCTCGGGCCAGGAGCTTCACACTACCGTCATTAACATTACTACCTGGGACCAATCTGCATAGGACTCTCTGTAGAATTCTCCTTTAAACTACAAAGATTATTCCAAGACGATGATACGGTGATGATGAAGAACGGTGGAATGACAGCTGCAGGGAAGACTGAAGTGCGCAAACGAAATATTAGTCATAGTTGTATTTCATTGGGAAAATCGTTGTGGCTAGCGCCTATTATGCATGTTGGACTCGAGATTCACGTGTTCAAACGGGGCCGATGGTGAATGATTTTAGAGGAAAATAAAATTATTAACATGGATTCCTCCAGAAGTGAAGTAGGCTCTAAAGGTGTGAGGCCCGTGAACCCAGCTTTACTGCACATAAAGAATCTGGTCTCTGATAGAGGGTTCCGGGAAAAATTTGTTGGCCATGTTTTGCGCACGATGAACTTGTACGCTGAATAACGTCTGCAGATGATAGGGATGTTAAATAAATATTATTAGTTAATATAAAAAAAATCAAAGTAAAGAGCTGTTAAAAGCTTGTAAACATGACTTACGTGAAGTGAAAGACACGAATATTTGACATGAATAGATCCATGCGTAAATTATTGAATGTATGAAATCCATTCAACATAGTTGTTGGATAGGATATTTATCACTGTTATTAGAACGCATCTCAAATTGTATTCGAGCAAAGAAGAAGAAGAAAGTGATGAAGATGAAGACGAACAAATTTTATTAATGCGGATATTTTTAGGGATATTAGAGATAAAGACGACAATATATTGTAGATGAAGTTTGATGAGGATGATTGAAGATTTAATTTTGATGACGTACAGGAGATGAAATTTGAAGACGCATTGGAGGTGAAGTTTCATTAAAGATGTGTAGGAGATCAAGTCCGATGAAGTATTGGAGATGATGTTTTATGAGGATGTATTGGACGTGAAGTTTGATGAGGATGTACTGAGATGAAGTTTGATGAGGATATATTGATATGGAGTTTGATGAGCATGTACTGAAGATGAAGTAGCCTATGTTGAGAATATATTGGAGTTGAAGTTTGATGAGGAAGAATTGTAGATGGAGATTTATGAGGAAATATTGGAGATGATGTTTTATGAGGATGTATTGGACGTGAAGTTTGATGAGGATGTACTGAGATGAAGTTTGATGAGGATGTACTGGAGATGAAGTTTGAGGATGCATTGGAGGTGAAGTTTCATTGAGGATTTATAGGAGATGGAGTCTGATGAGAATGTATTGGAGCTAAAATTTTTGGTGAGAAAGTATTGGAGATAAAGTTTGATGAGGATATATTGAGATGGAGTTTGATGAGCATGTACTGAAGATGAAGTAGCCTATGTTGAGAATATATTGGAGTTGAAGTTTGATGAGTAAGAATTGTAGATGGAGTTTTATGAGGAAATATTGGAGGTGAAGTTTGATGATGTATTAGAGATGAAGTATGATGAGGAAGTATGAGAGGTGAAATTTTTAATTAAGTACTGGAGATGGCGTTTGATGAGGTTTACAGTATACGTAATGTAGATGAAATTTGGTAGGGATGTGAGCATTTCAGATGAAGATTGATGAGGATATCTGTACGTACTGGAGATGAAGTCTTATGAGCATATATTGGAGACAAAGATTGATGAGGATCTATTGAAGGCGAAGTTTTATCAGGATATATTTGAGATGACATTCGATGAGGATGAAAACGAAGTTGATATTTTTTTAGGTGAAGATGAGTAGGAGGTTAAAACGATGGTGTGTTGGGGATACGGATGATGTATTGGAGGTTGTAGATTATGATAAAGATTATATGATGATGGTGAGGAGGAGGATAAGGAGGAAAAGGGGTGATTACGTTTGAGATGAACATGAAGATGATCATAAGAATGTACTGGAAATGATACATAAAAAATGCGATACATATAATACCAGATGTAGTCTTATTAATGAGATACCTAGACAGTGAGATATACGTGAATTGTTCCTTCCGAGGTTTTCCCCAGCCGTGGGACTGAAGCCGGATGAGTCCTCAGCCTCACTTCATTTCACCCCCTTTGGTCTGATTACCTGGTTGGGTTTTTTCCGAGGTTTTCCCCAACCATAAGGCAAATGCGGGGTAATCTCCTCGGGCGAATCCTCGGCCTCACCTCATCTCACTACATCTCGCCAAAATATTGCAAAAAATTGTATAAAATTGTAAAAAAATTGTAGAAAATTACAAAATTGTAATTGTAATATTGTAAAATTTTGACTTGTTCCACATCTTAAAGCTTCATTGCTCATGTAAGATCTATGCAATATAATAAATGAAATGAAAATGAAGAAAAAAATACGTGTATAATAAAAGGAATTCTCAATGATACAATGCTACTAAGACAGACACTATAAAAAGTTTTCTTGTGGTTATAAATTTTCATGGAATAAGGAGTGTAGGTCTGTGTTGTACATAGTTCTGAGTATATGTAGTTATAACTATTAAATATTTATATTATTATTATTATTATTATTATTATTATTATTATTATTATTATTATTATTATTATTCCTTTAGGGAGGCCGAGACGTAGATGGGAAGATAATATTAAAATGGATTTGAGGGAGGTTGGATATGATGATAGAGAATGGATTAATTTTTCTCAGGATAGGGACCAATGGCGGGCTTATGTGATGGCGGCAATGAACCTCCGGGTTCCTTAAAAGCCAGTAAGTAAGTAAAGTAAGTAAAGTAATTATTATTATTATTATTATTATTATTATTATTATTATTATTATTATTATTATTATTATTTACAACGAGCAGCTGGCTACGGACTGGAAGGTCCGGGGTTCGATCCCAGGTGGGGACAGGATTTTTTCTCGTTACCAAACTTTCAGAACGGCCCCGAGGTTCACTCAGCCTCCTATAAATTTGAGTACCGGGTCTTTCCCGGGGGTAAAAGGCGGTCAGAGCGTGGTGCCGACCACACCACCTCATTCTAGGCCGAGGTCATGGAACGCATGGGGCTCTACCTCCATGCCCCTCAAGTGCCTTCATGGCATATTACGGGGATACCTTTACCTCTATTATTTACAACATTGCAAAAACAGTTACTATCAAATAAATATATGTAATTAATAGTTAAATAAAAATAAAATTATACATATAAACCCTATAAAATCAAAGATTGAAATACAAAAGTGACGTTTAATAAACATCGACGTATAAAAAAGAGAGGAATCGATCTGCGTTTCATTTTAGAAGAAGCATTTAGTCGACTGGCATGACTTGGTTGCAATCTCTATCCGCCACAATTACCTCACATTTTCCAGGAACTGAAATCGGGTCTGTGGAGCGGAAGGGCAATGGATTAGGCCTTGGACTGCCGTTTCGCCAAAGGGAGATATTACCCACCCCTAATGTAGAGTAACCGCCAGCACCTCGATCGTACTGCGACCGACCGCAATCTACTTTTACCCCCCCATAACCCCAAACTCTCACGCGAACGTTGCATTAGGAAGTCTCGGACAGACGGACTGTTAAATGGAACCTGCTATACGCTCCAATTGCGATGGGGCCGGCGATTAGTTTGTGCACTCTTAAAGCCTACACATGTGCAATCAGCGTCCAAAAAGCGGCAGCAGTATTGCATTTACTCGAGCTTATGATTTCTTTATTGGCTCACGCATATCTGAGTGTATGTAGGAAAATGCCGACAATTACGTAATCGTCATAGTCTTTTGTAGGGCAGAAAATTGTTTACAGCATGATTGAAACATTTCGGGGAGCATTCTACCGGGACATCATTTTATTTTTACTAACATTTCTAATATTAACCTGGCTATACCTTTGGATTAACGGTTGAGAACTGGAAACACTGTTTGCTACCCCCCCCCCACTCCACGACCTGAGTTTGATGGTCCTATCATAGAATACAAACAAATCACATTACTAGTTACAGGAGGGAAGAAAAATAGTGCATACATTTACGTAAACTAGGAAATATCACTATTCTGAGTTTGATAATTTTCGTTAGGTTTTTATTTAATCAAAATTTACTACATTTTTAACAATAAGTGTTACGAACTGAGCTATCCATGCGGACGTATACATTATTCAGTGTATATTATACTATCTACAGCACATTGTCCACACCTGTGGAGTAACGGTTAGCGCATCTGGCCGCGAAACCAGGTGGCCCGGATTCGATTCCCTGTCGGGACAAGTTATTTGGTTGAGGTTTTTTCCGGGGTTTTCCCTCAACCCAATATGAGCAAATGCTGGGCTTCAGTTCTTTTTTTGCATATTATCGCACTATAGTGTACCTAATCGTATTTCCAGTTTCGTCCTTCGTACCTGAAAATAATAACTCATGTTAAAATAATTCTATACCTATTCTATAACAGAGTACCTTACGTACTGTAAATTCAATTCTGCCCGATCCGCACAGATAAATTTACTCTGTCCGTCTAAGTGGTTATGTCGCAGGGTTGCAGAAAGGGATAAAATCACGTGACAGATAATTATTTAACGAGGCCCTTTTATTTAAGTTATTTTAAACAGTCGTATAATATTACGTAGACGTCCAATTCTTAACAGCAAATGTTTTCAGAAAAGAGCTAAGACAGCCCAGAAACTAGCCTTTACAGAGTGGCGGGCAGAAGCAGGTGGGGGAAACCGGGACGTAAACAAACGGACACACAGTACCTGTGCGAAAATATGATTCAATATTGAATAGACTTTATTTACTGGAAAACGCGACAATATTTCTGGAACGTACTATATTCACTCACTGAGTACCGTAAGACGACTCTGCATATGCGGCCTTGGTTCTGTGTGGACGGGTGAGGTTTACTATATAGTAGAGGGGGTGAGAGTGAAGTAGGCCTACATTAAAAACTCAGGTACAATAAAAATTGAAGTAAAATAAAATGATGTCCCTGTACATCCTTACACCCACTTCGGATTGGTTAGGATAACGTTGAAGTCATGTTAATAATTTATTATATTGTTTAATTTTCCTAAGAAAGTCTGAAATAATTTACCTGTTATATTCAGAATCGTTGTATATAACTTTGATATCAAACGTATAACTTAACTGCATTAAAAGCATTACTCCTTTTTAACATTAAGTTATCTTGATATAGAAATATTTTCTCACTTAAAAAATAACAAAACGGGCAAGGGGCGAAACTGCTCTATAAAACGTGTCTGATGAAGTCCTACAAAATCATATCAGATAACAACATTCTAAATTTGGGCTTGGGTATTTGTGAATTCCTACAGACTCTTTCGAGATTTTAAGTTTGGGCATATGTGAATTCCTACAAACCCCCTCAGGTTTTGGATTGTCATTTCTTAATCCGGGAGTGGTAAGTGAATGCTTTGTTGAAAATCTGATGTCTGTGAAGCCTCAAGAATAAAAATTATGTTTTGTAGTTATAATCAAAGCCACCGTTTTTGGCGTGTGAAATAAGTAATGTGAACATTATCTTTGCCGCAGTCTGCGGGCGAGAAATCTGACAACTGTGACTGCAGATTGCAGACGTGCCTTGGGTTTAGGAGGTGATACTCTCAGCTGAAGAGGCCGCAGATTCCATTGACTGAGCCTGTACTGAAAGACACAACTCAGAAACGCAAAGTGCGAGTATTGCCTTTACCGCAGTCAGTGCCCAGTAAGACTGCAACTGTGATTGGCAAATTGAAGCACCTCATTTAAAATTACTCGTAGGTTATTTATGATCATTTTACATGCACAGACCGGTAGTTTTTTGCAGCTATAGTTTTTATTATTTTTTAATATAGTTATTACTTTGTTGTTTCCACTAACACTAATTTTTAGGTAATTGTCATTGTTTCATAACCTATACTCATTATACAATATGTACTCTTCCTTTAGTTTTGTGATTGTACTCATATGTATTCAGTCTTTTTTCTTAAGTTAATACTTGTATATGTACTTTCCTATATGTGTTTTGATCCTGGTTGAGTGGAAGAGAAGGCCTAATGGCCTTAACTCTGTCAGAGAAAATAAAATTGTTATTATTATTATTATTATTATTATTATTATTATTATTATTATCATCATCTTAATTATACAAAGTAATTGATACGGTGAGTGTCATAATAAATGGTCTAACTTTTCGTAAAATTAAAGCAGTAGCTGTGAATATGTCCACCGCTTTGGAGTAGTGATCAGCGTGTCTTACTGCGAAGCTAGCGGGCCCGGAATCGAATCCTGTTTGGTACAAGTTACTTAATTGAGGTTTCTAAGGTGTTTTCCCACAATCCATTAAGAACAAATGCTGGGTAACTTTCGGCACCGGCCCCTGAGTTCATTTTGCCATCATTAACTTCATCCATCCTGTCTACTTCCATACTCATGTCATCTTACCATACGGGGGGAAGAGAATCAAACCTAATGAGTGCCCCATCTCTGGACAGGATTCTTCGTCATAATCATCACAAAGTAGGCAGAGGCGCAAATGGTTACACGTCAATTTCCGCCGTGTTAATAAAAAGAAAAGTTGTATTTATCCATTTTTACAGACCCAGAAACAAAATTTGGGTCACCTAATTTTATTAAGTTCCAGGTACAACGCATTGCGCATGTGCAGTAAACAAGGACGCCTAAATGTATGCTACTTGTGGACAATCTTGCGAAGCTTGTTGCCTACACCGAGGAGGACTACTATCAAGACTCGACCCATTTTTTATTTCCATATCTATTCCAATATGTAATGAAAGACTTAAACAAATGAACATCATCGTGAAATTTACGTGCTATACTCGTTATGGCATGTACTCCAGGATAACCCATTTACTGCATCACTCATTTGCACACTAATTTGTCGGGATAGCAGATTCAGGGACGAAGGTCGCACGTGTAGTCTGCAGCGCAAACGGGAGTGTGTTAGTTTACGTAACGCCATCTAGCATCGATGTCACTTCTGTTAAAGAGTCCTTCGTCCACAGAAAACAAAGAAAATCGACATTATTAACCTATCTTGCGGATGTTGCACAGAGTAACAGAACAAAATTCAGTGCGCATTGTGAATGATGCACATGGTTGTAGATACAAGATTTCAGTTCCCCTGCACTTTCGAGCGCGAACATACAAAAAATATTTTCCACGTGTTGGTTTCGCCATGTTATGAAAATGATGACGGCAAAGGTAGTGGTAGTGGTGGTGGTGACGATGAACATCCGCCTTGGTAGCTCAATTACCACAGCGCTGGCTTACGATGAGCGCGGGCCTTAGGCCTAGTTAAAACTCGGTGATGGTGGAGTTGTATTTATGGTGGACAAAGACAAGGGTGCGTCTCGCGCCGTAGCGCCATGGGCTTATCTAGGACTCGCGTCACCGAATTTGCGCTAGTTCGAGTCCTCATGTGAAAAGAATTTTCTCGTGATGGTTTATCATGTTGACAACCTATTATAATGATTTATTTTAACTGGCAGAGTTAAGGGCATTCGGCAGAGCCGGGCAGCAAGAGCGGATTCTACTCTCTCACGGGGAGCCATATGATTTCTCTTCATCGCCTTTCTTCCCCGCCGAACACCGCGCAGCGTTGATTCAGTGGCGGATGAATATTAAGCGTCCCCGTTTAGAGTCTAGTTCCGCTCCCGACGCCCAGGCCTGCGATTCGGCCTTCTCTTCCACTCAACCAGTATGACAGAAAATTACTACATTGCTATGAATATAACATAATTAATACAATACAATACAAAGCAATACAATACAATATAACACATAATTAATATAATAGAATGACAATTCTTTTTATCTTCATAACAACAATAAAATAATTATGTGATAATAATAATAATAATAATAATAATAATAATAATAATAATAATAACAGTCATACCTTAATTAAATTAAATTATTAAACTCGATCACAATTATAACTTCAATTTGAAATCGTTTAGCCTTTTCTTGAAAGTGGTTATTGTCTGGCAGCCCCTAATCTTCTGAGGTAGAGAATTCCATTCACGGGGGACTGAGACAGTAAAAGAGGATGAATAGTGGGATGTTCTATGGGCAGGAATTGCTATTGATTAGCAAGAATAGAAATTAATAATTTCAAGGGAAAGATTGTTCCGGGGTCGGGTATCGAACCCGGGACCTTTGGCTGAGCGCACCAACGCTCTAGCTACTAAGCTACCTACAGTAGGAACTGTAACCGACACTGGCTTAATTTTTCCCTTTATGTACACATACCTCAAGTGGACTGAAAAGATGCGAGAACCCAACACTGAGAGCACACAACTCTCTGTGACTTAAATTGTGATTTTCTGTTAACGAACAGTGACGTGTATTATGCAAATCTGGCTTTCAGGTATGACTGTAAAAATGACTTGAATAATTTCAAGGGAAAAATTGTTCAGCCCACTTGAGGTATGTGGATATAAATGGAAAAATTGAGCCGGTGTCGGCTACAATTCTTGGATAGCTCAGTAGTTAGAGCGTTGGCGCGCTCAGCCAATGGTCCCAGGTTCGATACCCGGCCCCGGAACAATTTTTTCCTTGAAATTATTCAAGTAAAATTTACAAGGAGCTTTACCTGGAAGCCATATTTGCAAGAATAGAAATTATTTATTAGAAAATAAAATGTACCACCTTTAACGGCATCAGGGATGTTGAAAATGTATGAAATAATAAGAATCTTAATCTATTTTTTAGCGTTGTAATACTTTCTATATAATTCATTTAACCAGAAAATGTAAATAATAGGCGACAATACTCTCACGTGACATGGATTCAGCACAATGTTCTGCTTCCAGACGGCAGCACGAGTTATCACAGACAGACATCTTTGTTTCAAGGGGAATTCTAAATATGACATTTTATGCGCTATAAATATGACAAGAGAATCGAGTGTGTCTCAAAACCATGGCTTTGGAGGGGTTTCAAATCTTACATCTCAAATTTGATTGAATATACTGTAATCTCTGTTATCAAAAAGGTCAGCCTTAGTGTACGAAATAAACACTAATAAGGCCTACTTTTTCACTGCCACGTGTATAGACCTAAGCTGAGTAATATAAAAACGATCTCTTAATTCAATACATATAAATTACATAAATGTACAAAAAGTCATTAAGAATAATAGGCGAATAAGTATAACATTGGCTCTTTGATTTTGAAGTAGACAGAAAACATGTGTTTGACAATAATGTCCTTCCGTTTGCAGACTTCACAGGAATAAAAACGGGTGAAAATTTACGTGCACAATGATGTAGGCTAGAATATGTGTACAGAGTGTGATAACTGTAAAGAATGAACATGGAAAATATCACTTGGTTGCATTTCCTTTTTTCATTGTCTCCGATGCCTATGAAAGGAATTCTTCTCCATGTAATGGTATTGTATGTTTGACATTCTGTATAACAATGTTGCAAACAATGCCTAATCATTTAATATCTCATTATACGATGTGAAACTTAGGTTTTATCCTCTTAAAAAGTATAGAGTACATTATATTACACAGTTTTATAGTGTTTCGCAAAAATGCAGCCTTGCCTTGATTCCAGTCACATTATTTCAATTTGTAGCTTTTTTTTTTTAATGAAATAAATTGTGGCAGTCAGGTGATAGAGCAACCCGATTCAATGTCGAGTGGTGGCGGGAAATTTCTGGTTTTCAAACTTGCATATCGACCCGACGGTTCACCTAGCCTCATTCAAATTGAATACTAGATCTTTTCCAAAGGCAACTAAGTATTTTTGAATAAAATTGGTTTATTTTACTATGCTTTATCAATTGCTATCTTTATCTAGTGTTTGAGTGAAATTAAGGTAATAATACCGGTGAAATAGGTCCAGAGTCCATCGAAAAAAGTAACCCAGCATTTGCTCTTAATGGGTTGAAGGAAAACCCTGAAGAAACCCTCAACCAGGAAGCTTGTCCTAATCAGGATTTAACCAGCGTCTGCTTATTTCACGCTCAGATATGCTAACCGTTACTAACCGTTATATTATTATTATTATTATTATTATTATTATTATTATTATTATTATTATTATTATTATTATTATTATTATTATTATTATTCTTATTCTTATTATTCTTTTGTCATCTAGTCTTCTGTCAAAAAATCTGAAAGTTAGAATTTATAAAAAAGTTATATTACCGGTTGTTCTGTATGACTGTGAAACTTGGATTCTCACTTTGAGAGAGGAACAGAGATTAAAGGTGTTTGAGAATAAGGTTGTTAGGAAATTATTTGGGGCTAAGAGGGATGAAGTTACAGGAGAATGGAGAAAGTCACACAACACAGAGCTGCACGCATTGTATTCTTCACAGGACATAATTAGGAACATTAAATCCAGAAGTTTGAGGTGCAGGACATGTAGCACGTATGGGCGAATCCAGAAATGCATATAGAGTGTTAGTTGGAAGGCCGGAGGGAAAAATACCTTTGGGGAGGCCGAGACGTAGATGGGAAAATAATATTAAAATGGATTTGAGGGAGGTGGGATATGATGGTAGAGACTGGATTAATCTTGCTCAGGATAGGGACCAATGGCGGGCTTATGTGAGGGCGACAATGAACCTCCGGGTTCCTTAAAGGCCAGTAAGTAAGTAAGTAAGTAAGTAAGTAAGTAAGTAAGTAAGTAAGTAAGTAATTAAGTAAGTAAGTATTATTATTATTATTAAATCTTCGTTAACCAAATCTTCAAAATAAATTTCTAAAATACCTGTATTTTAAAAGTTTTAATTATTATCCACAATATGAAACATCAACTTTTATGATTCAATTTTTTTAACGTTTCAACCTTATCTCATAGAAGAGATTCTAATGCTTTACTGTTTTATATAAATTAAAAAATAATAAAATAGTTTATATTAGTATACATGATAACATTCTTATTATGTCCCATACAATGCTTCTTAAAATATAATATTTTTTTTTATTCCAAGAGTAAATATAAATTCATAATATTATTCTTCTATCCATAGTTCTTCTCACTTGTAATACATTGTATAGCTTACGAGAAATAGATATATTTTGTATGGGTCTCACACAATTCAAATACTGTACACTTATAATAAATTTCAAAAAATGATATAGCTTATATTACATTCTGTTGCCTTGTATTAAGATTATTATACAATTAAGATTATTATACAATTAAGATTATTATTTCATTCATATTAATTTTTCTTTTAAGATTTATATTTACAAAAGGCATAGGAAACGAAGAAGTTATCTAAAATCAGGGACACGTTTGAAATCAATACTAAATGCTTCACTTGAAAGGCAGATAGGAAGACTAACGTATATGGAGAGATTCCAGAAAAAATCCAATATGTCCTTGACATGTTTGCACAAAATCACATGTAGAAGCTCAGTTCTTAAAGACAATCTGACGCTGTTTGACAGACTAACTTTACAGGCATGGAAGCAATGATCTTCAGTGATATGCGGATGTATGTTTATTGGTACAATAAATAAAAGTGCAGTTCTGAAATATATTGATTGTCCTCTTATTATCATTATATGGTTAGTGTTTTGCTTTTCGTGGGATCCTATATCGTAGTAAGTGTGCTGGCTCTTCAGCTTTTAGTGCATATTTCGGCACTTTTAAGTACATATTTTAGGATTTTTAGTGCATATAATTCTCAACATTAATAAGGCCTAATAATAAATTACAGTTTAAACACAGTTGGAATAAAGAAAAATAGTGACGTGATACTGCAACGACGTTGTTAATAAATCTTGCTGGGAGGCAGCGCGTAGCTGCGTGGAAGGGGCTGGCTGTCGGGAAGTGATGGCTGAGGATGGAAACCTGAGATACTTGAGCATGACGGGCGGCACTCTACCAGCATGATGCAGATTTCGTATCTGCGGGTCTGCTGCATCGTATACTATAACAGCGATGTAATTTCAACAGTCGCATCACCCAGCCATAACATCTCCTCCACACGTGGCCAACAGCTTCTGAAAACCGGAATCTGCAAACATGTCAGTTGGGTAGCATAGCGTGCAGGCTGAACTCAGTGTACAAGAATTAAAAAAAGAAAAAACAGATTTAATATGTGATGTTTGGAATTTTAAAGAAGAATATGAAGAGAAACATACTTCCCTCTTCTTTACCTTTCGGTTCAGATTAGACAACTGTAGTCTTGAAGCTTCATGAAATTTGCAGTCGCTTTCTTGTTCTATCGAGAGTTTCCCATATCGATTTATACTGTGAACACTCTGGAGAATGTAGTCAATTACAAAACTTCATAAAATGTTTGATGCTAAGACGTGAAAATACAATTCAGATCAATTTCATGACTCAAATTTATGAATGCTTAACGACTTACTACAATACCAATTAAGAAATTAGACAGGATATGAAAACTATAGAACTGATAATTGAATGATAAAGTAAGAATAAATAGTAGGAAGCTCATAGAATCAACGAAATAGAATAAGTATCAAAACGGATTACAGTTATGGATCATAAAGTTACCAGTAAATGTACAAGGAAAAAATCGAGAAAATGTTAATATTTGCCGCCATGGGAGTCAGTTATGACAAGGAAAAGAAAGAAACAGGAAAAAAGAAGTGGTAAAGAGGTGTTATATAAAGTCGGAAGGAAGAGAAGAAGTAGTACAGAGAAGTATATAGTATGAAAAGGGGAGTAATAAATATAGAATACTGGAGTGAAATGTTTAAAAGAGGAGTAAAATGAAGAATGGAAGTATGTAGTAGGGAGGTTGAGTGGCAGTGGAGTGATACGTAGAAGTGGTGTTGAGGATGATTAGGAATAGAATGAGGAGTATAAGTATTGAATACAATGAGTTGGAGTAGGGTAAGGAGTAGAAGAAGTGAGGACATGACTCAAGAGTGAAATGGGAAATGGGAGTGGTGAGGAGAATGAATGGGAGTAAATGAAAGAAGAAGTTAGAAAGGTTTGTGGGAATATAGTGAGGAGTAGAGGTAATGAGTAGAATTAGTAGTCAGGAGTATAGAAGTGTGAGCGGGAGTACAATAAGGAGTGAAAGTAGTAAGGGGTTTGAATGGGAGTAGAGTGAGGAGTAGAAGTAATGAGTGGAATATGTTGGAGTAGAGTGAGGGGTAGAAACAGTGAGGAGTTTGAGTGGGTATACAATGAGGAATGAAAGTAGTATGGGGTATGAATGGGAGTAGAGTGAGGAGTAGAAGTAATGAGTGGAATATGTTGGAGTAGAGTGAGGAGTAGAAGTAATGAGTGGAATATGTTGGAGTAGAGTGAGGAGTAGAAACAGTGAGGAGTTTGAGTGGGTATACAATGAGGAATGGAAGTAGTAAGGGGTATGAATGGGAGTAGAGTGAGGAGTAGAAGTAATGAATGGAATATATTGGAGTAGAGTGAGGAGTAGAAACAGTGAGGAGTTTGAGTGGGTATACAATGAGGAATGGAAGTAGTGAGGAGTATGAATAGGAGTAGAGTGAGGAGTAGAAGTAATGAGTGAAATATGTTGAAGTAGAGTGAGGGATAGAAAAAAGTGAGGAGTTTGAGTGGGTGTACAATGAGGATTGGAAGTAGTGAGGAGTATGAATGGGAATAGAGTGATGAGTAGAAGTAATGAGTGGAATATGTTGAAGAAGAGTGAGGAGTAGAAAAAGTGAGCGGTTTGAGTGGGAATATAATAAGGAATGGGAGTAGACTGAGGAGTAGAAGTAATGAGTGGATATGTTGGAGTAGAGTGAAGAGTAGAAAAAGTGAGGGGTTTGAGTGGGAATAAAATGAGGAATGGAAGTAATGGGAAATATGAATAGCATTAAGTGACCAGCAGAAGTAATTAGTAGAATGAGTTGAAGTAGAGTGAGGAGTAGAAGAAGTAAAAAAATGACTCGAAGTGAAGTGAGAAATAGAACTAATGAGTAGAATGATTTATAGTAGAGTGAGAAATAGAAGTGAGGAATTTAAGTGATGGTAGAATTATGAATAGAAGTAGTGAGGAGTATAAATGAGAGGAGGCGAAGTGTTGAAGTGGTGAGAATGATGAGTGGGAATAAATGAGGAGTTTTTGTAGTGACTAGGTGAAGAGTAGAAGTAATTGTTAGAATGAGCTGGAATGAAGTCAGAAGTAGAAAAATTGAGAAGGATAAGTGGGAGTAGATTGAGGAGTAGAAAAATAGTGAGAAGTATTTATAGGAGTAAAGCAAGAAGTAGAAGTAGTGGGATTAGAATGAGGAGTAGAAGTAATGAAGAGAATAAATGGAAGTAGAGTAAGCGGTAGAAATAATGAGGAGGTAGTGGAGCGAGGACGAGAAGTAAGTTGAAGAAAGAAAATACAAAGGACGACGATTTGAAGTAGGTGGAAGAAATTTACCAATAGATGACGTAAGATTTCTGGTGGATTGTTAAACAGGACGGAGAGTAAAGAGGACAATGGGAGTAAATTGGAAGAAAAGCTAATGTATAGTCGCAGATAAATTAAGAATAGGAAGTGAAGAAGTAAGAGATAATGATATCCTTGCTTTAATTTCCATTACTCCCTACCACGTCCGACTCTAATTCCTGCGTAAAAAGTTTAGGAGTTTATATTCTGCACTGTATGAAATTTGAAATGAGGATAACAATCATGGGGGCTGTTTTTTCTCAGTATATGAGCGCCTTCTGGGGCTCACAACTGCTACATAACCGTTGTATCATAATTTATCGTCTGTGAATAGTCTGTATTTCTTAAAAAGAGAGAGACGTCAAAGTAAAGATTTGTTGTATCTCGGAAAGTTTCAAGAAGAAGTAATTTCCTTAATGATGAGTTACTGCGTACAATAGGCATTCCTCGTGGCATCGTTTGCGGGTCACAAGTTAGTCAACTTACTTCTCTGGTTACGCCCGTCATCCATATGATTACATGTAATTGCCTGAAGGAATTTACAACAGCCGCCGTGAAGTCAGTCCTTTAATTTGGAATGGGTGTGCACTTAACAGCCTGTTATGTCGTGCATGTTTCTTCAGTATTGAATTTTCCTTAAAAGGTGACACTTAACCTATGTTCCAGGACCCCGTTTCTAGTGTAATTAGTAGAGTGCAACTAGGACGCAGTACCAATGTTCACGTTGGAGCAGCCGAGATGCTTTCAAAGTTACGTCACTTCAACAGAATGCTTGCTTAGAGAAGTCATACCTGCTGCCTTAGTTCGTAGCACTGCTTTGTATAGTATTAAGTTCTTATAATCAGGGGAGTTAACATTCTCAAGCCTAGCTGCAAAAGGTGGAGCATAACTTTGTAATTTAATAAACTATAGTAATATTAAAATTAGGTATTAATGTTAGGTGCACTGTCACCCGACTAGTTACTTTCTGCTTCGCAGATTTGCTTTAATATCCTTATGAATCCAAATGTTTTCTCCGGATATTCTATTTACTTCTGGTATTATTCAACTAATTCTCCTTCATTATGACGTCTTATTAGACATAGAGTAAGAATTTTTAAATATTTTTGTCGTAACGTTTATTGCTATAAATTATACAAGGAAAATTGTAAAATAGCATACAGTACAATTTCAATTCTGTATAAAATCCTTCACGGGAAGAGCCCACCCGTTTTGGTTTACTAAGATCGCAGCTAAGCGGACGCACTAGGAAAAGCCCATAAACAAGATAGAACCATAAATAAATATGTGACCCGTTGCGCGAAAAGGGACCTAAAGTCGTGAAAGGAAATTTTACAGGAGAACAAAATAAGGAATTTGCGGTATAAAACTGCATTTCTTTGTTTTGACATCTTGCGATACCTGTAGGCTTTTTACATACTAAACTAGAACGTAGTTTTACACAGTGCTTCTTAAATACCTAAATCTTTCTTATAGTTGCCAAGGAAACAAATTAAACTTTTAATTTGCATTTTTCTCGAAAAGTGCATAATGTAATATCAACATTAAATAAGTAATATATTATAAACTATAGCACCTAGAACCATGAATTTAAAAAAAAAAAGTTCAGTATTTCATGCTCTTTTTAAAACCACACAAAAAAAAAACAAAAAAATGAAAAATCCGATTTTAGGTCCCATTTTCTGCAACTAGTCACATATACAGTGTTATACAGGATATAAAAGAAAATATGTTACAAGGCTCGGTGTAGGTAAATGGGTACCATGTGATCATATTTTGTTAATAAACCCATGTCCAGAAACCCTTTGTTTACGTGCTAACGTCTCTGAAATGCGGAGGAGAACGTAGGCAGTACAAATCAAAAAAGCTATGAAAGAAGCAAAAAATACAATTGAAATTTAAATTATTGCACCCATGTCAGAGACTCTTTGTTTAGCGTTACAGCCCCGAAACGGGAGGGAGATGATTGTAGGCAAACGAACCATTAGACTCCTCGATGTGGTTCCAGCATGATGGCGCTCCTGCACACTACGATCATGAGGTATGTACGTGGCCAATTGAATGACACCTTTGGCAAGAGATGGATTGGACGTGGAGGCCCAATAGCCTGTCCTCCTCGCTCACCTGACCTGACACCATTGTATTTCACTTCTGGTGGAGTGGTAGAGAAGATCTCATGGCATTAACTCTGCCAGAATAATATTAATATTATGTTTTAGTTAACGACGCTCGCAACTGCCGAGGTTATATCAGCGTCGCCGGTGTGTCGAAATTTTGTCCCGTACGAGTTCTTTTACATGTCAGTAAATCTACTGACATGGGCCTGTCGCATCTAAGCACATTTAAATGTCATCGACCTGGCCCGGGATCGAACCCGCAACCTCGGGCACAGAAGGCTAGGACTCTACCAACTGCGCCACCCAGATCGACCTCTACCAGAATGAATGAATGAATGAATGAATGAATGAATGAATGAATGAATGAATGAATGATTAAATAAATATTTTATTTTCATAGAAATTTTAATAACGTTGAATAACTAAAACTATGAATTCTCTGCGTTTGTGTGAACCAAAATGAAAACCAATGCAGCTTTTTATCATAACATGAGTCAAGGTCCCAGATTATTAAACAAATTTTATTCCAATATTATTTTAACCACGAATCCTCTCCAAATTAATAAAAAATTAAAAAATTGTATTGGATTTATAGTTTGGGTTTAAACATATTAAACACTTTTTAAATCTGTATTCACTCTCAATTTTAATTTTATTTTTGTCTGTATTGGAATCCCCTCCTGAGCACGAGTCTTACTCATTCAGGAGTGGGCTAGTTTATCTTTCATTGTATTTATTAACTTGTATTCATTTCAAACTTACTAGCAATAAAAATAAATAAATAACTTTCAAAAAAGTAAAATAAAAAATAAAAAAAAATATTTAAATGAGTATTTAAATAAATAAATAATAAATCCTACAAAAATGGATGTTATATGTTCTTGCATATTTATTGTTTTATTATGTGCATTTTAGACTTCGCTTGTGCATGTAAACCCTGTCCCTACTTATGAAGATATATTAGAAAATATTAATAACATATTAATAATAGCAATATATTATTAATAATATAATATAGGCCTAGGTTACTGTTAACGAGAATCCAAACAAAAATGTTAATTTCCAACGTTATTAATATAAGCAATCTTCACTGATATACTACATTTTTTTCGACTAATTTTGATGACTACACAAAATTAAAATTCACGAGACCGTATTCTCTTTTCCGTAGATCCTATGTCATTGTGACTCTAGTTGTATTCACAACTACAATGCGACAATCCATAACATACGAGTAGAAACGCGACACATTAGCGATCTATATAATAGCTGCTAGGCTGAGTTCTGTTTACGAAGTTTTTTTTCCCCCACCTCTCGCGTAAATTATCCACCATCAATTATATATTGTGACATTTTGCAAATTGATACTTATTTTTATTACTTTTATGTGGTACGCTGTTAGTCGAATAACAAGCGAGTCTGCTCCCCTAGTCGGAATTTCGAATTCAAATCTTGTCTACTTCAAGTATAATTTACAGTATACAAAGATGGAGGTGATTCGTGTTAATCCGGAGCACTTCCTGTCCTTATTCCACCATAACTATCGTGTATGAAGTGAAACAGATTAATAATGTCTTACTATCTGTGTTATTTATCATTGGATCTTATGGCTGACAGCGGACGCAACAAATTATCCATCGTGAATTTGGTTCATGAACTTAAGGGATAAGTTACAAGCAATGACACATTTACAGTACATACCTGTTACATCGATCTTGACTAGAATTCATGTGTCTCTGTTATATATTCAGTAGTCTATGTAAAGTAGCTATCTAGAAGGAAATTCTATTTTTATGTTATCCTTCTGAGTCCTGATACTATAGTATACGGGATTACCGAAGAATACGAGACGGCCGAATTACACCTAATTGATGACGAAATAAAGATAGCGGCGATGAAGTAATATAATATTCCCGCAAATAAGACACCTCGTGGTAAATAAGGGTTTTGGGTGGGGACAAAACTGAAGAAAACTTTAACATTCAGTATCGTAAAATATAGTAAACCCCATTCTTTCAACTGTAGAATACGATACGAAACAATGCAAATCTTAAAAACGTACTATGATATCATAAAATACAATCCAGCTCTACTCAACTATAAAATACGATACGAAAAAATACGAACCTAGTAAACTATACCACTTCTGCTATATTTACTTTTACGATAGATTTTTATTTTTTTGTATCGTATTTACAGTTGGGTGGAAGGGCTTTACTGTATTTCACGACACCATGCTCAGTTTCTAAGATTTGCATTTTTTCGTTTCGCACGATTCTACTGTATTCTACGATACCCAATATTTATGTTTTCTTTATTATTGTTCCCACCCAGAAACCTTATTTACATCGTAGACCTTATAGTCTCTCTTGTTGCCTGAATATTATATTACGCCATCTTTGCCATCGTTGTTTCGTCATCAGACGTTATAATGCGACTGTATTTTATTCTTCACGAATCCCCTTAAGGCATTGAAACCTTGTCACATTAGTTAGTCTCACATCACTTAGCTATCACCTCAACTAACCCTCTAATCTTGTCACAAACCTCGGCTTCATGTCATTAAGTGATTTAGGGACATAACTAATGTTATTTATAATCCCTTTAACAGGGACAGAAACTCCACAAACTGTCGAAAAATCTTCTTGGCACTCAGTATCTGAAACAGTGTTTGGAACATAATAATCTATAACTACCCTTTTCCTCCCCAAACACTACTGCTTCCCATTATATCTTATTATATCTCAATTGAATATATCGTAATAATTACACAATCTATTAACTTGCTAAATATTTATTACACTGCAAAACTAATTGAAACCCACTTCACTATACACGTCACAACTTTAAAAATCAAACTACCACTACCAGAAAACACCAAACCACAGAATCACCAACATAAAATAAATTTAACAAAAGTAACACTTCACAGAATCACTGCCGCTTATAAGGGAGGCATTGATTGTTGACGTCACTAACAACGAAATGAACAGTAAACAAAAGAACATTAACCAAAAAAATAGTTTCATATCGTATATTACTGTAGCCCCTAGTATACTATACTACATATATGATTTTGATAGTATAGGCCTAAGGTGTATGTGCAGAGACCCGAAGTATAGTACAATATATCTACATTTGTGTCCTAACTGTAACCTGCATAATTTTTTCAGCATTTTTCCTCATGTCGGTGACTTTTTTTGAAGTGTAGAATTATACTGAATTTTAAAAATAAAGCAAATGTCTCAGGACTCAGGAGGTTATGTTATTTTCAAAACTTGATAAATGTACAAGGTGATTATAATAAAAAAAACTATATATATTGACCCAATTCTGGGCGGAACGTATTAATTAGGTAAATAGAACTTAATATCAACATTCTGTAGGGTACGCAGACGGTATTTAATAAATAACTCCATTAATTAACTTTCAGAGTAGTTGTGTTCAATTGATATCTTTCCTTCTTTCCTATACAGAGTGGATGGTAACCTCTGCACTAAAATGAAACTGGTAATAAATCATGAGGAGAGATTTGAAAAATCTGAACAAGTCTTTTCTCTAACATTCACCGTTTTAAATGAAATCTTATGTTCCTATGAAGTATTTGGCAACATCACGGCTACTGCAATAACTCTACCAGGGCGACCAGCACGCTTATCTTCCCCTCCCACTCTGCTGTACTCAATCAGTGATGCGCGACGATGCGCTGCGTTGCAAGATTTATTTTAATGATTTTCGCGATTATTCAATTTAAATTAATGACTAAATGGTTTGATATGCAAAAAAAAAAAAAAAAAAAAAAGGATTGAAGACATTAACTATTCAGATTATTTTCACCTATCTGCTTGTATAGCAATGGGCCATTTCTCTTGGGCCATTACCGCAATAGAGCGCTGCAAACATTGGGCAAAGACTTTTTTTCCTGCTTAACGGTGCTTTATCGAAGGAAAAGTGTCATACAAGTTTTGTTACATTTAACGTGTAGAATCACCTCTTAAATTTTAGTGCATCGGCCCCCTTCCTCCCTGTATATCTAGGATTACATGTTGCTGTGACATTTCGGAATAACTTTTGTCTGTCACTGTTAGACGTTCTCGGTCCTTGGACTTCCATATCTCGAAAATAAAAGCCAGCTAATGATGAAGCTATCCATGAAATCGTACTCGTTCTTTATGCAGATAAACTTTATGTATCTCGCCTGGAAGCGTAGATTCTCAATTTCGACAATTTTGAATCTTCACCCCCACCAATATCAGAAAAGTGTGCTTTGTCACTTCACAGCATAGTTCAAAGCCAAGCTTAATCAACTTCTACCCTTGCAAGGAATCGAAGAGCGAAGTCGACACGCTGCTTTGCGTCACGTGGTCTCCGTGTGGCGCGACAGCCTATGAAGAACCAAATTTGACCAGTCAACTATTGCCCCACGTCCACATGTCTCAGCAGAGGTGAACGAACATTCGACTTGTATAAGGATAACGTATGGTCGACACGATGATAGTTGGTTTTCGAAACCGGATTTCGTTACCTATCGTAGCTCCCCAAATTCATGACGATGCTTGATACACATCGGTCCCATACATTGGCCGAGATTTCATGAGAAAATTCCATGATGACTCGAACCAAAGCTCATTCCGTAACACGAGTCCAGGCGACTAGACCACGACGCTTGGAGCGGACGCGTCGCTTGGTATGTGCTTCTCGATTTGTAATCACAAGATTGTGAAGCGCATAGTCTAAACATTTCTTATACAGTACTGTATTCGGTACTCCTAAGGTCAATAGTTTTCCGTCTATAATCTTTTCGCTGTAAGAAAAATCCTAATATAAACAATAGCACGTGACTGAAGTGAGGCTTCATTGGCCGCTGTTTGGCGCCATAGATTCTCAGTACGTGTTCCCGCCTACTGTTGTACATTCTGTTTCATGTTAAACATTTCCCGTTACTCGTCAAGTAGGCCTAACCTCACTACTATGCATTCGTTTGCTTAGGAAACATTTACTTTATAGTTACTATAATTAAAACTCACTTAACTTATTATATACATTTAAGACTATTTGTTTTTCTCCGCTTTTGAGAGGGTTTCTACTCTTATGTTTAATAATAATAACCACACACACCGAGGATGCAAAAGCTATACGAGCTCAAGTGACGCCAGCTTGTTACAAGAACAGACTACCTCGGTATTACTGTTGGTATTCATCCGCGTTCATAGTACATAACAAAATATAAAAGTAGCTTTTCTTTTACATAGCGTTATACATATGAGTGAAGTTAGCCTATATGTTTCATCGTATTTAACAACTAGAATTCAATTCTTTATTTTCAAATAATACAAGATTATGGTTTCCAGATACGAACTATATTTTCCTGCGTCATGTGAGTGTTTCGACTGGGAGCCAATCACGGGTATGACAGCAACGTGCTTATGTTTACATTAGGATTTTTCTTACAGAGAAAACAGTATAGAACTGGTTAATTAGGTACAGTTTAATTTAACCACTTCATATTGAAGTTAATGAAACAGAAGTTAAAAGTAACTTTTGTTTTCATAATGAAACATAGGTTAAAGTATCTCTTATTTTCAAATATATATACACTCTGTGTATATATATATATATATATATATATATATATATATATATATATATATATACACAGAGTGTTTCGTAACGTGTGGGACAAACTTCATCGGTGGACAGGAGGAGACACAAAAACAATTCAAAATGTTCCCCTTTGAGCCTCTTTCCAAGATATAGTATGTTTTTACGTCAGTAATTTAGAGCTGCTTACCATTATAGAAAGTGTTCAAAATGACCACTTTCAGACTGAATGGATGCCTACAATAGTTATGTAGTAGACTACCGTATTCTTTTAAAAGAAAAAGGTAGTCTATTTGTCGGATAAGTTGGAAGCCGTCTTGGATACGCTGACAAAGCATTTCAAGGTTAGGATTGGGTTGTGAATAAATAATTGTTTTCAAGTGACACACAACTAAACGTCCAATGGATTCAGGTCTGGAGAACGCGCAGGCCAGTCATTGCATATCTAGTAAACACGTCGAGAGACAGCACGTATGTACAGTTTCTAACTGTACATACGTGCTGTCGAAAAGAAGGACACATGGAAGAAAAGTGTATGTGAACATGTTTCATTGTTTTTGTGTCTCCTATCCACTCTAACCAAAAAGTAGTTACCCAAATGGATAGATACTCTGCTTTAAACTCCATATTGCTGCATTAAAAAAGCGTAGACTTTGCTGGATTAGGTTATCTCGGAGTACTTCTATTTCCTCTTTCATCATTTCAGCAATAAATCACTCTTAAAACGTAATAGATTTATGAAGTTGTACTCCTATTATGGTCACACTAATGGTTGGCGACAAAGCAACATTTACCCATCCGTGAGAGATATTCATGGTCGAGTGGACCTGGAATTACAATTCATGGTCGAGTGAATCTTCAATTAACAATCACCACCGTTACCCATAAGACATTTTCAGTTTTATGTTTATATTGCAAACTCTTTAAAAGAATTTCAACAAGAATTTTCTGATCTGTAAAT